>NW_026645671.1:0-224064 GCF_949987535.1 Balaenoptera acutorostrata | reverse complement strand
CCACGTTTTGCCGCTTTTCATGTGCTTTCAAGGTGATTCGAATCTACCTCCTGAAATCTGTTTCCTGCAATTCTGCCTTGCTTTCAAAGCCTCTTCGTTGCCTTCCCTTAATATATTTGTGCACGAGAGGTATCATTTAAAACTCTGCAGGTTTGTGAATTGCAGTGCCCCTGAGCTCCATTTTTCAACTCGCTTTTTTGGGAGCTGGCCGCAAAAGCGCAGGATTGCTTCCGGCCCTCTTCTGGTTCTGGGGGGCAGGCTGAGCTTGTGCTTAATTCTTCTTCCTGATGGGAAAATAGAGTGACCTGTGCCTGTCCCAACACCTAGAGCTAGTCTCTCATTGGTTCCCCCTCTTCCCGTTCATCCTCAGGACAAATTGCAACCTGTACGGAACAGGAGGTTAAAGGTGCTGATTCTCCAAGGAGGGAGATGGCTAGTAAATCGGCTGGAATGGCGAACCCGAGCAAAGGAGATGAGAAATGAGGTGCGTTTTAGAAACCTTTCCCGATCACACGGTGTACCATCTTCTGGGTTTCTCATGCCTGTTTTCGACGTAGGAAGATGCCCTTGAACCTGGAGATTTGGGACCCATGGGATGGGTACCATGCAGTATTACTTGAAAGGGTCTGCGTTGGCTCACCCAACCTCACCGAACCTCTCAGCCCCAAGAGTGTCCACCCTTATGTCTCAATCAGCTGTGGGTCTAGATATGGTCAATCCAGGTTGCATCACAGCCCCTGAACGAATTTTGTAAGAATTTCTCTCTCTTTCACTGTCTTTGTTTCACGGGTTTTGAAAAGTAATTTATTTTTATAATGGGGTTTAGCTGCTTTTCACGGCTGTGTTTATGCCGCTTTACACCCCCTTGACTCACTTACAGAGAGATATCAATACATAGGTTTGAAGATTCTTCCTAGTCAGATATATTCTTGTGCGGTGAAAAGGGGGTGTTGAGTCCAGTTCACTGAAAAAGGAATAGGTCTTGTCTCTTACATATTGGGTTTATGGAACGGTATCTGAGCTAATTTGAAACCCTTGTTTTATGCATCACTCCACCTCACCTTTCCCGTTCAGCAGCCATAGTGTGTTTCCTAAACCTGTGACTCTGTTCTGTTTTGTAATTCAGTTCAAGTGTAGCGGTTCTACATTCCCTCTAGAAGTGATATCTTATGATAAGTGTCTTTTTCTGTGTGACTTATTTCACTTAGAATCGTCGTACCTAAATCCACTCATCGTGCTGCTACTAGCCTTATGACGTTGATTTCCTGGCTGAGTGATATTCCATTGTACATGAGGACCACAACTTCTTTATCCATTTTTCTCTTTCCTAGGATATTTAAGGTGTAATGAAGTGGGGGTTTTTGTCAACAGAGCAGCCCTAAACTTTGGGGTGCCTGTGTCTTGCTGATTTTTAGTTTTCCCAATTTATACGCCCATGAGTGGAAGTGCCCTATGCTCTCCAAGCTGTGTTTTTTAGATGTTTCAGAACACACCGTACACTTCTCCAGAGTGGCTGTTGGCAATTTACATCCCACCCATCAGCGTAGCAAGGCTCCCATTTCTCCATGGCCTGTCCTGCATTTCTTGTTTGGACACTTTTTTCCGCATGGCCCTTTTGCCCGCTGGGAAGCGAGACTCCTTTGGAGCGCTGATTGGCCTTTCCAGGTTGCTTGGTTGGCCAAAAAGGGCGTATGCGTTTTTTCCTGAATATATTCAGGAAAAAACGCATACGCCCTTTTTGGCCAAGGGCATCATTGTCCACGTTTTGCCGCTTTTCATGTGCTTTCAAGGCGATTCGAATCTACCTCCTGAAATCTGTTTCCTGCAATTCTGCCTTGCTTTCAAAGCCTCTTCGTTGCCTTCCCTTAATATATTTGTGGACGAGAGGTATCATTTAAAACTCTGCAGGTTTGTGAATTGCAGTGCCCCTGAGCTCCATTTTTCAACTCGCTTTTTTGGGAGCTGGCCGCAAAAGCGCAGGATTGCTTCAGGCCCTCTTCTGGTTCTGGGGGGCAGGCTGAGCTTGTGCTTAATTCTTCTTCCTGATGGGAAAATAGAGTGACCTGTGCCTGTCCCAACACCTAGAGCTAGTCTCTCATTGGTTCCCCCTCTTCCCGTTCATCCTCAGGACAAATTGCAACCTGTACGGAACAGGAGGTTAAAGGTGCTGATTCTCCAAGGAGGGAGATGGCTAGTAAATCGGCTGGAATGGCGAACCCGAGCAAAGGAGATGAGAAATGAGGTGCGTTTTAGAAACCTTTCCCGATCACACGGTGTACCATCTTCTGGGTTTCTCATGCCTGTTTTCGACGTAGGAAGATGCCCTTGAACCTGGAGATTTGGGACCCATGGGATGGGTACCATGCAGTATTACTTGAAAGGGTCTGCGTTGGCTCACCCAACCTCACCGAACCTCTCAGCCCCAAGAGTGTCCACCCTTATGTCTCAATCAGCTGTGGGTCTAGATATGGTCAATCCAGGTTGCATCACAGCCCCTGAACGAATTTTGTAAGAATTTCTCTCTCTTTCACTGTCTTTGTTTCACGGGTTTTGAAAAGTAATTTATTTTTATAATGGGGTTTAGCTGCTTCTCACAGCTGTGTTTATGCCGCTTTACACCCCCTTGACTCACTTACGGAGAGGTATCAATACATAGGTTTGAAGATTCTTCCTAGTCAGATATATTCTTGTGCGGTGAATAGGGGGTGTTGAGTCCAGTTCACTGAAAAAGGAATAGGTCTTGTCTCTTACATATTGGGTTTATGGAACGGTATCTGAGCTAATTTGAAACCCTTGTTTTATGCATCACCCCACCTCGCCTTTCCCGTTCAGCAGCCATAGTGTGTTTCCTAAACGTGTGACTCTGTTCTGTTTTGCAATTCAGTTCAAGTGTAGCGGTTTTTACATTCCCTCTCTAAGTGATATCTTATGATAAGTGTCTTTTTCTGTGTGACTTATTTCACTTAGAATCGTCGTACCTAAATCCACTCATCGTGCTGCTACTAGCCTTATGACGTTGATTTCATGGCTGAGTGATATTCCATTGTACATGAGGACCCCAATTTCTTTATCCATTTTTCTCTTTCCTAGGATATTTAGGGTGTAATGAAGTGGGGGTTCTTGTCAACAGAGCAGCCCTAAACTTTGGGGTGCCTTTGTCTTGCTGATTTTTAGTTTTCCCAATTTATACGCCCATGAGTGGAAGTGCCCTATGCTCTCCAAGCTGTGTTTTTAGATGTTTCAGAACACACCGTACACTTCTCCGGAGTGCCTGTTGGCAATTTACATCCCACCCATCAGCGTAGCAAGGCTCCCATTTCTCCATGGCCGGTCCTGCATTTCTGGTTTGGACACTTTTTTCCGCATGGCCCTTTTGCCCGCTGGGAAGCGAGACTTTTTTGGAGCGCTGATTTGCCTTTCCAGGTTGCTTGGTTGGCCAAAAAGGGCGTATGCGTTTTTTTCTGAATATATTCAGGAAAAAACGCATACGCCCTTTTTGGCCAAGGGCATCATTGTCCACGTTTTGCCGCTTTTCATGTGCTTTCAAGGCGATTCGAATCTACCTCCTGAAATCTGTTTCCTGCAATTCTGCCTTGCTTTCAAAGCCTCTTCGTTGCCTTCCCTTAATATATTTGTGGACGAGAGGTATCATTTAAAACTCTGCAGGTTTGTGAATTGCAGTGCCCCTGAGCTCCATTTTTCAACTCGCTTTTTTGGGAGCTGGCCGCAAAAGCGCAGGATTGCTTCCGGCCCTCTTCTGGTTCTGGGGGGCAGGCTGAGCTTGTGCTTAATTCTTCTTCCTGATGGGAAAATAGAGTGACCTGTGCCTGTCCCAACACCTAGAGCTAGTCTCTCATTGGTTCCCCCTCTTCCCGTTCATCCTCAGGACAAATTGCAACCTGTACGGAACAGGAGGTTAAAGGTGCTGATTCTCCAAGGAGGGAGATGGCTAGTAAATCGGCTGGAATGGCGAACCCGAGCAAAGGAGATGAGAAATGAGGTGCGTTTTAGAAACCTTTCCCGATCACACGGTGTACCATCTTCTGGGTTTCTCATGCCTGTTTTCGACGTAGGAAGATGCCCTTGAACCTGGAGATTTGGGACCCATGGGATGGGTACCATGCAGTATTACTTGAAAGGGTCTGCGTTGGCTCACCCAACCTCACCGAACCTCTCAGCCCCAAGAGTGTCCACCCTTATGTCTCAATCAGCTGTGGGTCTAGATATGGTCAATCCAGGTTGCATCACAGCCCCTGAACGAATTTTGTAAGAATTTCTCTCTCTTTCACTGTCTTTGTTTCACGGGTTTTGAAAAGTAATTTATTTTTATAATGGGGTTTAGCTGCTTTTCACGGCTGTGTTTATGCCGCTTTACACCCCCTTGACTCACTTACGGAGAGATATCAATACATAGGTTTGAAGATTCTTACTAGTCAGATATATTCTTGTGCGGTGAATAGGGGGTGTTGAGTCCAGTTCACTGAAAAAGGAATAGGTCTTGTCTCTTACATATTGGGTTTATGGAACGGTATCTGAGCTAATTTGAAACCCTTGTTTTATGCATCACCCCACCTCACCTTTCCCGTTCAGCAGCCATAGTGTGTTTCCTAAACCTGTGACTCTGTTCTGTTTTGTAATTCAGTTCAAGTGTAGCGGTTCTACATTCCCTCTAGAAGTGATATCTTATGATAAGTGTCTTTTTCTGTGTGACTTATTTCACTTAGAATCGTCGTACCTAAATCCACTCATCGTGCTGCTACTAGCCTTATGACGTTGATTTCCTGGCTGAGTGATATTCCATTGTACATGAGGACCACAACTTCTTTATCCATTTTTCTCTTTCCTAGGATATTTAAGGTGTAATGAAGTGGTTTTTGTCAACAGAGCAGCCCTAAACTTTGGGGTGCCTGTGTCTTGCTGATTTTTAGTTTTCACAATTTATACGCCCATGAGTGGAAGTGCCCTATGCTCTCCAAGCTGTGTTTTTTAGATGTTTCAGAACACACCGTACACTTCTCCAGAGTGGCTGTTGGCAATTTACATCCCACCCATCAGCGTAGCAAGGCTCCCATTTCTCCATGGCCGATCCTGCATTTCTTGTTTGGACACTTTTTTCCGCATGGCCCTTTTGCCCGCTGGGAAGCGAGACTCCTTTGGAGCGCTGATTGGCCTTTCCAGGTTGCTTGGTTGGCCAAAAAGGGCGTATGCGTTTTTTCCTGAATATATTCAGGAAAAAACGCATACGCCCTTTTTGGCCAAGGGCATCATTGTCCACGTTTTGCCGCTTTTCATGTGCTTTCAAGGCGATTCGAATCTACCTCCTGAAATCTGTTTCCTGCAATTCTGCCTTGCTTTCAAAGCCTCTTCGTTGCCTTCCCTTAATATATTTGTGGACGAGAGGTATCATTTAAAACTCTGCAGGTTTGTGAATTGCAGTGCCCCTGAGCTCCATTTTTCAACTCGCTTTTTTGGGAGCTGGCCGCAAAAGCGCAGGATTGCTTCAGGCCCTCTTCTGGTTCTGGGGGGCAGGCTGAGCTTGTGCTTAATTCTTCTTCCTGATGGGAAAATAGAGTGACCTGTGCCTGTCCCAACACCTAGAGCTAGTCTCTCATTGGTTCCCCCTCTTCCCGTTCATCCTCAGGACAAATTGCAACCTGTACGGAACAGGAGGTTAAAGGTGCTGATTCTCCAAGGAGGGAGATGGCTAGTAAATCGGCTGGAATGGTGAACCCGAGCAAAGGAGATGAGAAATGAGGTGCGTTTTAGAAACCTTTCCCGATCACACGGTGTACCATCTTCTGGGTTTCTCATGCCTGTTTTCGACGTAGGAAGATGCCCTTGAACCTGGAGATTTGGGACCCATGGGATGGGTACCATGCAGTATTACTTGAAAGGGTCTGCGTTGGCTCACCCAACCTCACCGAACCTCTCAGCCCCAAGAGTGTCCACCCTTATGTCTCAATCAGCTGTGGGTCTAGATATGGTCAATCCAGGTTGCATCACAGCCCCTGAACGAATTTTGTAAGAATTTCTCTCTCTTTCACTGTCTTTGTTTCACGGGTTTTGAAAAGTAATTTATTTTTATAATGGGGTTTAGCTGCTTCTCACAGCTGTGTTTATGCCGCTTTACACCCCCTTGACTCACTTACGGAGAGGTATCAATACATAGGTTTGAAGATTCTTCCTAGTCAGATATATTCTTGTGCGGTGAATAGGGGGTGTTGAGTCCAGTTCACTGAAAAAGGAATAGGTCTTGTCTCTTACATATTGGGTTTATGGAACGGTATCTGAGCTAATTTGAAACCCTTGTTTTATGCATCACCCCACCTCGCCTTTCCCGTTCAGCAGCCATAGTGTGTTTCCTAAACGTGTGACTCTGTTCTGTTTTGCAATTCAGTTCAAGTGTAGCGGTTTTTACATTCCCTCTCTAAGTGATATCTTATGATAAGTGTCTTTTTCTGTGTGACTTATTTCACTTAGAATCGTCGTACCTAAATCCACTCATCGTGCTGCTACTAGCCTTATGACGTTGATTTCATGGCTGAGTGATATTCCATTGTACATGAGGACCCCAACTTCTTTATCCATTTTTCTCTTTCCTAGGATATTTAAGGTGTAATGAAGTGGGGGTTCTTGTCAACAGAGCAGCCCTAAACTTTGGGGTGCCTGTGTCTTGCTGATTTTTAGTTTTCCCAATTTATACGCCCATGAGTGGAAGTGCCCTATGCTCTCCAAGCTGTGTTTTTTAGATGTTTCAGAACACACCGTACACTTCTCCAGAGTGGCTGTTGGCAATTTACATCCCACCCGTCAGCGAATCAAGGCTCCCATTTCTCCATGGCCGGTCCTGCATTTCTGGTTTGGACACTTTTTTCCGCATGGCCCTTTTGCCCGCTGGGAAGCGAGACTTTTTTGGAGCGCTGATTTGCCTTTCCAGGTTGCTTGGTTGGCCAAAAAGGGCGTATGCGTTTTTTTCTGAATATATTCAGGAAAAAACGCATACGCCCTTTTTGGCCAAGGGCATCATTGTCCACGTTTTGCCGCTTTTCATGTGCTTTCAAGGCGATTCGAATCTACCTCCTGAAATCTGTTTCCTGCAATTCTGCCTTGCTTTCAAAGCCTCTTCGTTGCCTTCCCTTAATGTATTTGTGGACGAGAGGTATCATTTAAAACTCTGCAGGTTTGTGAATTGCAGTGCCCCTGAGCTCCATTTTTCAACTCGCTTTTTTGGGAGCTGGCCGCCAAAGCGCAGGATTGCTTCCGGCCCTCTTCTGGTTCTGGGGGGCAGGCTGAGCTTGTGCTTAATTCTTCTTCCTGATGGGAAAATAGAGTGACCTGTGCCTGTCCCAACACCTAGAGCTAGTCTCTCATTGGTTCCCCCTCTTCCCGTTCATCCTCAGGACAAATTGCAACCTGTACGGAACAGGAGGTTAAAGGTGCTGATTCTCCAAGGAGGGAGATGGCTAGTAAATCGGCTGGAATGGCGAACCCGAGCAAAGGAGATGAGAAATGAGGTGCGTTTTAGAAACCTTTCCCGATCACACGGTGTACCATCTTCTGGGTTTCTCATGCCTGTTTTCGACGTAGGAAGATGCCCTTGAACCTGGAGATTTGGGACCCATGGGATGGGTACCATGCAGTATTACTTGAAAGGGTCTGCGTTGGCTCACCCAACCTCACCGAACCTCTCAGCCCCAAGAGTGTCCACCCTTATGTCTCAATCAGCTGTGGGTCTAGATATGGTCAATCCAGGTTGCATCACAGCCCCTGAACGAATTTTGTAAGAATTTCTCTCTCTTTCACTGTCTTTGTTTCACGGGTTTTGAAAAGTAATTTATTTTTATAATGGGGTTTAGCTGCTTTTCACGGCTGTGTTTATGCCGCTTTACACCCCCTTGACTCACTTACAGAGAGATATCAATACATAGGTTTGAAGATTCTTACTAGTCAGATATATTCTTGTGCGGTGAATAGGGGGTGTTGAGTCCAGTTCACTGAAAAAAGAATAGGTCTTGTCTCTTACATATTGGGTTTATGCAACGGTATCTGAGCTAATTTGAAACCCTTGTTTTATGCATCACCCCACCTCACCTTTCCCGTTCAGCAGCCATAGTGTGTTTCCTAAACGTGTGACTCTGTTCTGTTTTGTAATTCAGTTCAAGTGTAGCGGTTCTACATTCCCTCTAGAAGTGATATCTTATGATAAGTGTCTTTTTCTGTGTGACTTATTTCACTTAGAATCGTCGTACCTAAATCCACTCATCGTGCTGCTACTAGCCTTATGACGTTGATTTCCTGGCTGAGTGATATTCCATTGTACATGAGGACCACAACTTCTTTATCCATTTTTCTCTTTCCTAGGATATTTAAGGTGTAATGAAGTGGGGGTTCTTGTCAACAGAGCAGCCCTAAACTTTGGGGTGCCTGTGTCTTGCTGATTTTTAGTTTTCCCAATTTATACGCCCATGAGTGGAAGTGCCCTATGCTCTCCAAGCTGTGTTTTTTAGATGTTTCAGAACACACCGTACACTTCTCCAGAGTGGCTGTTGGCAATTTACATCCCACCCATCAGCGTAGCAAGGCTCCCATTTCTCCATGGCCGGTCCTGCATTTCTGGTTTGGACACTTTTTTCCGCATGGCCCTTTTGCCCGCTGGGAAGCGAGACTTCTTTGGAGCGCTGATTGGCCTTTCCAGGTTGCTTGGTTGGCCAAAAAGGGCGTATGCGTTTTTTCCTGAATATATTCAGGAAAAAACGCATACGCCCTTTTTGGCCAAGGGCATCATTGTCCACGTTTTGCCGCTTTTCATGTGCTTTCAAGGCGATTCGAATCTACCTCCTGAAATCTGTTTCCTGCAATTCTGCCTTGCTTTCAAAGCCTCTTCGTTGCCTTCCCTTAATATATTTGTGGACGAGAGGTATCATTTAAAACTCTGCAGGTTTGTGAATTGCAGTGCCCCTGAGCTCCATTTTTCAACTCGCTTTTTTGGGAGCTGGCCGCCAAAGCGCAGGATTGCTTCAGGCCCTCTTCTGGTTCTGGGGGGCAGGCTGAGCTTGTGCTTAATTCTTCTTCCTGATGGGAAAATAGAGTGACCTGTGCCTGTCCCAACACCTAGAGCTAGTCTCTCATTGGTTCCCCCTCTTCCCGTTCATCCTCAGGACAAATTGCAACCTGTACGGAACAGGAGGTTAAAGGTGCTGATTCTCCAAGGAGGGAGATGGCTAGTAAATCGGCTGGAATGGCGAACCCGAGCAAAGGAGATGAGAAATGAGGTGCGTTTTAGAAACCTTTCCCGATCACACGGTGTACCATCTTCTGGGTTTCTCATGCCTGTTTTCGACGTAGGAAGATGCCCTTGAACCTGGAGATTTGGGACCCATGGGATGGGTACCATGCAGTATTACTTGAAAGGGTCTGCGTTGGCTCACCCAACCTCACCGAACCTCTCAGCCCCAAGAGTGTCCACCCTTATGTCTCAATCAGCTGTGGGTCTAGATATGGTCAATCCAGGTTGCATCACAGCCCCTGAACGAATTTTGTAAGAATTTCTCTCTCTTTCACTGTCTTTGTTTCACGGGTTTTGAAAAGTAATTTATTTTTATAATGGGGTTTAGCTGCTTTTCACGGCTGTGTTTATGCCGCTTTACACCCCCTTGACTCACTTACGGAGAGATATCAATACATAGGTTTGAAGATTCTTACTAGTCAGATATATTCTTGTGCGGTGAATAGGGGGTGTTGAGTCCAGTTCACTGAAAAAGGAATAGGTCTTGTCTCTTACATATTGGGTTTATGGAACGGTATCGGAGCTAATTTGAAACCCTTGTTTTATGCATCACCCCACCTCACCTTTCCCGTTCAGCAGCCATAGTGTGTTTCCTAAACCTGTGACTCTGTTCTGTTTTGTAATTCAGTTCAAGTGTAGCGGTTCTACATTCCCTCTAGAAGTGATATCTTATGATAAGTGTCTTTTTCTGTGTGACTTATTTCACTTAGAATCGTCGTACCTAAATCCACTCATCGTGCTGCTACTAGCCTTATGACGTTGATTTCCTGGCTGAGTGATATTCCATTGTACATGAGGACCACAACTTCTTTATCCATTTTTCTCTTTCCTAGGATATTTAAGGTGTAATGAAGTGGGGGTTTTTGTCAACAGAGCAGCCCTAAACTTTGGGGTGCCTGTGTCTTGCTGATTTTTAGTTTTCCCAATTTATACGCCCATGAGTGGAAGTGCCCTATGCTCTCCAAGCTGTGTTTTTTAGATGTTTCAGAACACACCGTACACTTCTCCAGAGTGGCTGTTGGCAATTTACATCCCACCCATCAGCGTAGCAAGGCTCCCATTTCTCCATGGCCGGTCCTGCATTTCTTGTTTGGACACTTTTTTCCGCATGGCCCTTTTGCCCGCTGGGAAGCGAGACTCCTTTGGAGCGCTGATTGGCCTTTCCAGGTTGCTTGGTTGGCCAAAAAGGGCGTATGCGTTTTTTCCTGAATATATTCAGGAAAAAACGCATACGCCCTTTTTGGCCAAGGGCATCATTGTCCACGTTTTGCCGCTTTTCATGTGCTTTCAAGGCGATTCGAATCTACCTCCTGAAATCTGTTTCCTGCAATTCTGCCTTGCTTTCAAAGCCTCTTCGTTGCCTTCCCTTAATATATTTGTGGACGAGAGGTATCATTTAAAACTCTGCAGGTTTGTGAATTGCAGTGCCCCTGAGCTCCATTTTTCAACTCGCTTTTTTGGGAGCTGGCCGCCAAAGCGCAGGATTGCTTCAGGCCCTCTTCTGGTTCTGGGGGGCAGGCTGAGCTTGTGCTTAATTCTTCTTCCTGATGGGAAAATAGAGTGACCTGTGCCTGTCCCAACACCTAGAGCTAGTCTCTCATTGGTTCCCCCTCTTCCCGTTCATCCTCAGGACAAATTGCAACCTGTACGGAACAGGAGGTTAAAGGTGCTGATTCTCCAAGGAGGGAGATGGCTAGTAAATCGGCTGGAATGGCGAACCCGAGCAAAGGAGATGAGAAATGAGGTGCGTTTTAGAAACCTTTCCCGATCACACGGTGTACCATCTTCTGGGTTTCTCATGCCTGTTTTCGACGTAGGAAGATGCCCTTGAACCTGGAGATTTGGGACCCATGGGATGGGTACCATGCAGTATTACTTGAAAGGGTCTGCGTTGGCTCACCCAACCTCACCGAACCTCTCAGCCCCAAGAGTGTCCACCCTTATGTCTCAATCAGCTGTGGGTCTAGATATGGTCAATCCAGGTTGCATCACAGCCCCTGAACGAATTTTGTAAGAATTTCTCTCTCTTTCACTGTCTTTGTTTCACGGGTTTTGAAAAGTAATTTATTTTTATAATGGGGTTTAGCTGCTTTTCACGGCTGTGTTTATGCCGCTTTACACCCCCTTGACTCACTTACGGAGAGGTATCAATACATAGGTTTGAAGATTCTTCCTAGTGAGATATATTCTTGTGCGGTGAATAGGGGGTGTTGAGTCCAGTTCACTGAAAAAGGAATAGGTCTAGTCTCTTACATATTGGGTTTATGGAACGGTATCTGAGCTAATTTGAAACCCTTGTTTTATGCATCACCCCACCTCGCCTTTCCCGTTCAGCAGCCATAGTGTGTTTCCTAAACGTGTGACTCTGTTCTGTTTTGCAATTCAGTTCAAGTGTAGCGGTTTTTACATTCCCTCTCTAAGTGATATCTTATGATAAGTGTCTTTTTCTGTGTGACTTATTTCACTTAGAATCGTCGTACCTAAATCCACTCATCGTGCTGCTACTAGCCTTATGACGTTGATTTCATGGCTGAGTGATATTCCATTGTACATGAGGACCCCAACTTCTTTATCCATTTTTCTCTTTCCTAGGATATTTAAGGTGTAATGAAGTGGGGGTTCTTGTCAACAGAGCAGCCCTAAACTTTGGGGTGCCTGTGTCTTGCTGATTTTTAGTTTTCCCAATTTATACGCCCATGAGTGGAAGTGCCCTATGCTCTCCAAGCTGTGGTTTTTAGATGTTTCAGAACACACCGTACACTTCTCCAGAGTGGCTGTTGGCAATTTACATCCCACCCGTCAGCGAAGCAAGGCTCCCATTTCTCCATGGCCGGTCCTGCATTTCTGGTTTGGACACTTTTTTCCGCATGGCCCTTTTGCCCGCTGGGAAGCGAGACTTTTTTGGAGCGCTGATTTGCCTTTCCAGGTTGCTTGGTTGGCCAAAAAGGGCGTATGCGTTTTTTTCTGAATATATTCAGGAAAAAACGCATACGCCCTTTTTGGCCAAGGGCATCATTGTCCACGTTTTGCCGCTTTTCATGTGCTTTCAAGGCGATTCGAATCTACCTCCTGAAATCTGTTTCCTGCAATTCTGCCTTGCTTTCAAAGCCTCTTCGTTGCCTTCCCTTAATATATTTGTGGACGAGAGGTATCATTTAAAACTCTGCAGGTTTGTGAATTGCAGTGCCCCTGAGCTCCATTTTTCAACTCGCTTTTTTGGGAGCTGGCCGCAAAAGCGCAGGATTGCTTCCGGCCCTCTTCTGGTTCTGGGGGGCAGGCTGAGCTTGTGCTTAATTCTTCTTCCTGATGGGAAAATAGAGTGACCTGTGCCTGTCCCAACACCTAGAGCTAGTCTCTCATTGGTTCCCCCTCTTCCCGTTCATCCTCAGGACAAATTGCAACCTGTACGGAACAGGAGGTTAAAGGTGCTGATTCTCCAAGGAGGGAGATGGCTAGTAAATCGGCTGGAATGGCGAACCCGAGCAAAGGAGATGAGAAATGAGGTGCGTTTTAGAAACCTTTCCCGAACATACGGTGTACCATCTTCTGGGTTTCTCATGCCGGTTTTCGACGTAGGAAGATGCCCTTGAACCTGGAGATTTGGGACCCATGGGATGGGTACCATGCAGTATTACTTGAAAGGGTCTGCGTTGGCTCACCCAACCTCACCGAACCTCTCAGCCCCAAGAGTGTCCACCCTTATGTCTCAATCAGCTGTGGGTCTAGATATGGTCAATCCAGGTTGCATCACAGCCCCTGAACGAATTTTGTAAGAATTTCTCTCTCTTTCACTGTCTTTGTTTCACGGGTTTTGAAAAGTAATTTATTTTTATAATGGGGTTTAGCTGCTTTTCACGGCTGTGTTTATGCCGCTTTACACCCCCTTGACTCACTTACAGAGAGATATCAATACATAGGTTTGAAGATTCTTACTAGTCAGATATATTCTTGTGCGGTGAATAGGGGGTGTTGAGTCCAGTTCACTGAAAAAAGAATAGGTCTTGTCTCTTACATATTGGGTTTATGCAACGGTATCTGAGCTAATTTGAAACCCTTGTTTTATGCATCACCCCACCTCACCTTTCCCGTTCAGCAGCCATAGTGTGTTTCCTAAACGTGTGACACTGTTCTGTTTTGTAATTCAGTTCAAGTGTAGCGGTTCTACATTCCCTCTAGAAGTGATATCTTATGATAAGTGTCTTTTTCTGTGTGACTTATTTCACTTAGAATCGTCGTACCTAAATCCACTCATCGTGCTGCTACTAGCCTTATGACGTTGATTTCATGGCTGAGTGATATTCCATTGTACATGAGGACCCCAACTTCTTTATCCATTTTTCTCTTTCCTAGGATATTTAAGGTGTAATGAAGTGGGGGTTCTTGTCAACAGAGCAGCCCTAAACTTTGGGGTGCCTTTGTCTTGCTGATTTTTAGTTTTCCCAATTTATACGCCCATGAGTGGAAGTGCCCTATGCTCTCCAAGCTGTGTTTTTAGATGTTTCAGAACACACCGTACACTTCTCCGGAGTGCCTGTTGGCAATTTACATCCCACCCATCAGCGTAGCAAGGCTCCCATTTCTCCATGGCCGGTCCTGCATTTCTGGTTTGGACACTTTTTTCCGCATGGCCCATTTGCCCGCTGGGAAGCGAGACTTTTTTGGAGCGCTGATTTGCCTTTCCAGGTTGCTTGGTTGGCCAAAAAGGGCGTATGCGTTTTTTTCTGAATATATTCAGGAAAAAACGCATACGCCCTTTTTGGCCAAGGGCATCA
Source organism: Balaenoptera acutorostrata (assembly GCF_949987535.1). Classification (NCBI taxonomy): domain Eukaryota; kingdom Metazoa; phylum Chordata; class Mammalia; order Artiodactyla; family Balaenopteridae; genus Balaenoptera; species Balaenoptera acutorostrata. Next base: position 210,006 of record NW_026645671.1, on the reverse strand, counting down.
TTGTCCACGTTTTGCCGCTTTTCATGTGCTTTCAAGGTGATTCGAATCTACCTCCTGAAATCTGTTTCCTGCAATTCTGCCTTGCTTTCAAAGCCTCTTCGTTGCCTTCCCTTAATATATTTGTGCACGAGAGGTATCATTTAAAACTCTGCAGGTTTGTGAATTGCAGTGCCCCTGAGCTCCATTTTTCAACTCGCTTTTTTGGGAGCTGGCCGCAAAAGCGCAGGATTGCTTCCGGCCCTCTTCTGGTTCTGGGGGGCAGGCTGAGCTTGTGCTTAATTCTTCTTCCTGATGGGAAAATAGAGTGACCTGTGCCTGTCCCAACACCTAGAGCTAGTCTCTCATTGGTTCCCCCTCTTCCCGTTCATCCTCAGGACAAATTGCAACCTGTACGGAACAGGAGGTTAAAGGTGCTGATTCTCCAAGGAGGGAGATGGCTAGTAAATCGGCTGGAATGGCGAACCCGAGCAAAGGAGATGAGAAATGAGGTGCGTTTTAGAAACCTTTCCCGATCACACGGTGTACCATCTTCTGGGTTTCTCATGCCTGTTTTCGACGTAGGAAGATGCCCTTGAACCTGGAGATTTGGGACCCATGGGATGGGTACCATGCAGTATTACTTGAAAGGGTCTGCGTTGGCTCACCCAACCTCACCGAACCTCTCAGCCCCAAGAGTGTCCACCCTTATGTCTCAATCAGCTGTGGGTCTAGATATGGTCAATCCAGGTTGCATCACAGCCCCTGAACGAATTTTGTAAGAATTTCTCTCTCTTTCACTGTCTTTGTTTCACGGGTTTTGAAAAGTAATTTATTTTTATAATGGGGTTTAGCTGCTTTTCACGGCTGTGTTTATGCCGCTTTACACCCCCTTGACTCACTTACAGAGAGATATCAATACATAGGTTTGAAGATTCTTCCTAGTCAGATATATTCTTGTGCGGTGAAAAGGGGGTGTTGAGTCCAGTTCACTGAAAAAGGAATAGGTCTTGTCTCTTACATATTGGGTTTATGGAACGGTATCTGAGCTAATTTGAAACCCTTGTTTTATGCATCACTCCACCTCACCTTTCCCGTTCAGCAGCCATAGTGTGTTTCCTAAACCTGTGACTCTGTTCTGTTTTGTAATTCAGTTCAAGTGTAGCGGTTCTACATTCCCTCTAGAAGTGATATCTTATGATAAGTGTCTTTTTCTGTGTGACTTATTTCACTTAGAATCGTCGTACCTAAATCCACTCATCGTGCTGCTACTAGCCTTATGACGTTGATTTCCTGGCTGAGTGATATTCCATTGTACATGAGGACCACAACTTCTTTATCCATTTTTCTCTTTCCTAGGATATTTAAGGTGTAATGAAGTGGGGGTTTTTGTCAACAGAGCAGCCCTAAACTTTGGGGTGCCTGTGTCTTGCTGATTTTTAGTTTTCCCAATTTATACGCCCATGAGTGGAAGTGCCCTATGCTCTCCAAGCTGTGTTTTTTAGATGTTTCAGAACACACCGTACACTTCTCCAGAGTGGCTGTTGGCAATTTACATCCCACCCATCAGCGTAGCAAGGCTCCCATTTCTCCATGGCCTGTCCTGCATTTCTTGTTTGGACACTTTTTTCCGCATGGCCCTTTTGCCCGCTGGGAAGCGAGACTCCTTTGGAGCGCTGATTGGCCTTTCCAGGTTGCTTGGTTGGCCAAAAAGGGCGTATGCGTTTTTTCCTGAATATATTCAGGAAAAAACGCATACGCCCTTTTTGGCCAAGGGCATCATTGTCCACGTTTTGCCGCTTTTCATGTGCTTTCAAGGCGATTCGAATCTACCTCCTGAAATCTGTTTCCTGCAATTCTGCCTTGCTTTCAAAGCCTCTTCGTTGCCTTCCCTTAATATATTTGTGGACGAGAGGTATCATTTAAAACTCTGCAGGTTTGTGAATTGCAGTGCCCCTGAGCTCCATTTTTCAACTCGCTTTTTTGGGAGCTGGCCGCAAAAGCGCAGGATTGCTTCAGGCCCTCTTCTGGTTCTGGGGGGCAGGCTGAGCTTGTGCTTAATTCTTCTTCCTGATGGGAAAATAGAGTGACCTGTGCCTGTCCCAACACCTAGAGCTAGTCTCTCATTGGTTCCCCCTCTTCCCGTTCATCCTCAGGACAAATTGCAACCTGTACGGAACAGGAGGTTAAAGGTGCTGATTCTCCAAGGAGGGAGATGGCTAGTAAATCGGCTGGAATGGCGAACCCGAGCAAAGGAGATGAGAAATGAGGTGCGTTTTAGAAACCTTTCCCGATCACACGGTGTACCATCTTCTGGGTTTCTCATGCCTGTTTTCGACGTAGGAAGATGCCCTTGAACCTGGAGATTTGGGACCCATGGGATGGGTACCATGCAGTATTACTTGAAAGGGTCTGCGTTGGCTCACCCAACCTCACCGAACCTCTCAGCCCCAAGAGTGTCCACCCTTATGTCTCAATCAGCTGTGGGTCTAGATATGGTCAATCCAGGTTGCATCACAGCCCCTGAACGAATTTTGTAAGAATTTCTCTCTCTTTCACTGTCTTTGTTTCACGGGTTTTGAAAAGTAATTTATTTTTATAATGGGGTTTAGCTGCTTCTCACAGCTGTGTTTATGCCGCTTTACACCCCCTTGACTCACTTACGGAGAGGTATCAATACATAGGTTTGAAGATTCTTCCTAGTCAGATATATTCTTGTGCGGTGAATAGGGGGTGTTGAGTCCAGTTCACTGAAAAAGGAATAGGTCTTGTCTCTTACATATTGGGTTTATGGAACGGTATCTGAGCTAATTTGAAACCCTTGTTTTATGCATCACCCCACCTCGCCTTTCCCGTTCAGCAGCCATAGTGTGTTTCCTAAACGTGTGACTCTGTTCTGTTTTGCAATTCAGTTCAAGTGTAGCGGTTTTTACATTCCCTCTCTAAGTGATATCTTATGATAAGTGTCTTTTTCTGTGTGACTTATTTCACTTAGAATCGTCGTACCTAAATCCACTCATCGTGCTGCTACTAGCCTTATGACGTTGATTTCATGGCTGAGTGATATTCCATTGTACATGAGGACCCCAATTTCTTTATCCATTTTTCTCTTTCCTAGGATATTTAGGGTGTAATGAAGTGGGGGTTCTTGTCAACAGAGCAGCCCTAAACTTTGGGGTGCCTTTGTCTTGCTGATTTTTAGTTTTCCCAATTTATACGCCCATGAGTGGAAGTGCCCTATGCTCTCCAAGCTGTGTTTTTAGATGTTTCAGAACACACCGTACACTTCTCCGGAGTGCCTGTTGGCAATTTACATCCCACCCATCAGCGTAGCAAGGCTCCCATTTCTCCATGGCCGGTCCTGCATTTCTGGTTTGGACACTTTTTTCCGCATGGCCCTTTTGCCCGCTGGGAAGCGAGACTTTTTTGGAGCGCTGATTTGCCTTTCCAGGTTGCTTGGTTGGCCAAAAAGGGCGTATGCGTTTTTTTCTGAATATATTCAGGAAAAAACGCATACGCCCTTTTTGGCCAAGGGCATCATTGTCCACGTTTTGCCGCTTTTCATGTGCTTTCAAGGCGATTCGAATCTACCTCCTGAAATCTGTTTCCTGCAATTCTGCCTTGCTTTCAAAGCCTCTTCGTTGCCTTCCCTTAATATATTTGTGGACGAGAGGTATCATTTAAAACTCTGCAGGTTTGTGAATTGCAGTGCCCCTGAGCTCCATTTTTCAACTCGCTTTTTTGGGAGCTGGCCGCAAAAGCGCAGGATTGCTTCCGGCCCTCTTCTGGTTCTGGGGGGCAGGCTGAGCTTGTGCTTAATTCTTCTTCCTGATGGGAAAATAGAGTGACCTGTGCCTGTCCCAACACCTAGAGCTAGTCTCTCATTGGTTCCCCCTCTTCCCGTTCATCCTCAGGACAAATTGCAACCTGTACGGAACAGGAGGTTAAAGGTGCTGATTCTCCAAGGAGGGAGATGGCTAGTAAATCGGCTGGAATGGCGAACCCGAGCAAAGGAGATGAGAAATGAGGTGCGTTTTAGAAACCTTTCCCGATCACACGGTGTACCATCTTCTGGGTTTCTCATGCCTGTTTTCGACGTAGGAAGATGCCCTTGAACCTGGAGATTTGGGACCCATGGGATGGGTACCATGCAGTATTACTTGAAAGGGTCTGCGTTGGCTCACCCAACCTCACCGAACCTCTCAGCCCCAAGAGTGTCCACCCTTATGTCTCAATCAGCTGTGGGTCTAGATATGGTCAATCCAGGTTGCATCACAGCCCCTGAACGAATTTTGTAAGAATTTCTCTCTCTTTCACTGTCTTTGTTTCACGGGTTTTGAAAAGTAATTTATTTTTATAATGGGGTTTAGCTGCTTTTCACGGCTGTGTTTATGCCGCTTTACACCCCCTTGACTCACTTACGGAGAGATATCAATACATAGGTTTGAAGATTCTTACTAGTCAGATATATTCTTGTGCGGTGAATAGGGGGTGTTGAGTCCAGTTCACTGAAAAAGGAATAGGTCTTGTCTCTTACATATTGGGTTTATGGAACGGTATCTGAGCTAATTTGAAACCCTTGTTTTATGCATCACCCCACCTCACCTTTCCCGTTCAGCAGCCATAGTGTGTTTCCTAAACCTGTGACTCTGTTCTGTTTTGTAATTCAGTTCAAGTGTAGCGGTTCTACATTCCCTCTAGAAGTGATATCTTATGATAAGTGTCTTTTTCTGTGTGACTTATTTCACTTAGAATCGTCGTACCTAAATCCACTCATCGTGCTGCTACTAGCCTTATGACGTTGATTTCCTGGCTGAGTGATATTCCATTGTACATGAGGACCACAACTTCTTTATCCATTTTTCTCTTTCCTAGGATATTTAAGGTGTAATGAAGTGGGGGTTTTTGTCAACAGAGCAGCCCTAAACTTTGGGGTGCCTGTGTCTTGCTGATTTTTAGTTTTCACAATTTATACGCCCATGAGTGGAAGTGCCCTATGCTCTCCAAGCTGTGTTTTTTAGATGTTTCAGAACACACCGTACACTTCTCCAGAGTGGCTGTTGGCAATTTACATCCCACCCATCAGCGTAGCAAGGCTCCCATTTCTCCATGGCCGATCCTGCATTTCTTGTTTGGACACTTTTTTCCGCATGGCCCTTTTGCCCGCTGGGAAGCGAGACTCCTTTGGAGCGCTGATTGGCCTTTCCAGGTTGCTTGGTTGGCCAAAAAGGGCGTATGCGTTTTTTCCTGAATATATTCAGGAAAAAACGCATACGCCCTTTTTGGCCAAGGGCATCATTGTCCACGTTTTGCCGCTTTTCATGTGCTTTCAAGGCGATTCGAATCTACCTCCTGAAATCTGTTTCCTGCAATTCTGCCTTGCTTTCAAAGCCTCTTCGTTGCCTTCCCTTAATATATTTGTGGACGAGAGGTATCATTTAAAACTCTGCAGGTTTGTGAATTGCAGTGCCCCTGAGCTCCATTTTTCAACTCGCTTTTTTGGGAGCTGGCCGCAAAAGCGCAGGATTGCTTCAGGCCCTCTTCTGGTTCTGGGGGGCAGGCTGAGCTTGTGCTTAATTCTTCTTCCTGATGGGAAAATAGAGTGACCTGTGCCTGTCCCAACACCTAGAGCTAGTCTCTCATTGGTTCCCCCTCTTCCCGTTCATCCTCAGGACAAATTGCAACCTGTACGGAACAGGAGGTTAAAGGTGCTGATTCTCCAAGGAGGGAGATGGCTAGTAAATCGGCTGGAATGGTGAACCCGAGCAAAGGAGATGAGAAATGAGGTGCGTTTTAGAAACCTTTCCCGATCACACGGTGTACCATCTTCTGGGTTTCTCATGCCTGTTTTCGACGTAGGAAGATGCCCTTGAACCTGGAGATTTGGGACCCATGGGATGGGTACCATGCAGTATTACTTGAAAGGGTCTGCGTTGGCTCACCCAACCTCACCGAACCTCTCAGCCCCAAGAGTGTCCACCCTTATGTCTCAATCAGCTGTGGGTCTAGATATGGTCAATCCAGGTTGCATCACAGCCCCTGAACGAATTTTGTAAGAATTTCTCTCTCTTTCACTGTCTTTGTTTCACGGGTTTTGAAAAGTAATTTATTTTTATAATGGGGTTTAGCTGCTTCTCACAGCTGTGTTTATGCCGCTTTACACCCCCTTGACTCACTTACGGAGAGGTATCAATACATAGGTTTGAAGATTCTTCCTAGTCAGATATATTCTTGTGCGGTGAATAGGGGGTGTTGAGTCCAGTTCACTGAAAAAGGAATAGGTCTTGTCTCTTACATATTGGGTTTATGGAACGGTATCTGAGCTAATTTGAAACCCTTGTTTTATGCATCACCCCACCTCGCCTTTCCCGTTCAGCAGCCATAGTGTGTTTCCTAAACGTGTGACTCTGTTCTGTTTTGCAATTCAGTTCAAGTGTAGCGGTTTTTACATTCCCTCTCTAAGTGATATCTTATGATAAGTGTCTTTTTCTGTGTGACTTATTTCACTTAGAATCGTCGTACCTAAATCCACTCATCGTGCTGCTACTAGCCTTATGACGTTGATTTCATGGCTGAGTGATATTCCATTGTACATGAGGACCCCAACTTCTTTATCCATTTTTCTCTTTCCTAGGATATTTAAGGTGTAATGAAGTGGGGGTTCTTGTCAACAGAGCAGCCCTAAACTTTGGGGTGCCTGTGTCTTGCTGATTTTTAGTTTTCCCAATTTATACGCCCATGAGTGGAAGTGCCCTATGCTCTCCAAGCTGTGTTTTTTAGATGTTTCAGAACACACCGTACACTTCTCCAGAGTGGCTGTTGGCAATTTACATCCCACCCGTCAGCGAATCAAGGCTCCCATTTCTCCATGGCCGGTCCTGCATTTCTGGTTTGGACACTTTTTTCCGCATGGCCCTTTTGCCCGCTGGGAAGCGAGACTTTTTTGGAGCGCTGATTTGCCTTTCCAGGTTGCTTGGTTGGCCAAAAAGGGCGTATGCGTTTTTTTCTGAATATATTCAGGAAAAAACGCATACGCCCTTTTTGGCCAAGGGCATCATTGTCCACGTTTTGCCGCTTTTCATGTGCTTTCAAGGCGATTCGAATCTACCTCCTGAAATCTGTTTCCTGCAATTCTGCCTTGCTTTCAAAGCCTCTTCGTTGCCTTCCCTTAATGTATTTGTGGACGAGAGGTATCATTTAAAACTCTGCAGGTTTGTGAATTGCAGTGCCCCTGAGCTCCATTTTTCAACTCGCTTTTTTGGGAGCTGGCCGCCAAAGCGCAGGATTGCTTCCGGCCCTCTTCTGGTTCTGGGGGGCAGGCTGAGCTTGTGCTTAATTCTTCTTCCTGATGGGAAAATAGAGTGACCTGTGCCTGTCCCAACACCTAGAGCTAGTCTCTCATTGGTTCCCCCTCTTCCCGTTCATCCTCAGGACAAATTGCAACCTGTACGGAACAGGAGGTTAAAGGTGCTGATTCTCCAAGGAGGGAGATGGCTAGTAAATCGGCTGGAATGGCGAACCCGAGCAAAGGAGATGAGAAATGAGGTGCGTTTTAGAAACCTTTCCCGATCACACGGTGTACCATCTTCTGGGTTTCTCATGCCTGTTTTCGACGTAGGAAGATGCCCTTGAACCTGGAGATTTGGGACCCATGGGATGGGTACCATGCAGTATTACTTGAAAGGGTCTGCGTTGGCTCACCCAACCTCACCGAACCTCTCAGCCCCAAGAGTGTCCACCCTTATGTCTCAATCAGCTGTGGGTCTAGATATGGTCAATCCAGGTTGCATCACAGCCCCTGAACGAATTTTGTAAGAATTTCTCTCTCTTTCACTGTCTTTGTTTCACGGGTTTTGAAAAGTAATTTATTTTTATAATGGGGTTTAGCTGCTTTTCACGGCTGTGTTTATGCCGCTTTACACCCCCTTGACTCACTTACAGAGAGATATCAATACATAGGTTTGAAGATTCTTACTAGTCAGATATATTCTTGTGCGGTGAATAGGGGGTGTTGAGTCCAGTTCACTGAAAAAAGAATAGGTCTTGTCTCTTACATATTGGGTTTATGCAACGGTATCTGAGCTAATTTGAAACCCTTGTTTTATGCATCACCCCACCTCACCTTTCCCGTTCAGCAGCCATAGTGTGTTTCCTAAACGTGTGACTCTGTTCTGTTTTGTAATTCAGTTCAAGTGTAGCGGTTCTACATTCCCTCTAGAAGTGATATCTTATGATAAGTGTCTTTTTCTGTGTGACTTATTTCACTTAGAATCGTCGTACCTAAATCCACTCATCGTGCTGCTACTAGCCTTATGACGTTGATTTCCTGGCTGAGTGATATTCCATTGTACATGAGGACCACAACTTCTTTATCCATTTTTCTCTTTCCTAGGATATTTAAGGTGTAATGAAGTGGGGGTTCTTGTCAACAGAGCAGCCCTAAACTTTGGGGTGCCTGTGTCTTGCTGATTTTTAGTTTTCCCAATTTATACGCCCATGAGTGGAAGTGCCCTATGCTCTCCAAGCTGTGTTTTTTAGATGTTTCAGAACACACCGTACACTTCTCCAGAGTGGCTGTTGGCAATTTACATCCCACCCATCAGCGTAGCAAGGCTCCCATTTCTCCATGGCCGGTCCTGCATTTCTGGTTTGGACACTTTTTTCCGCATGGCCCTTTTGCCCGCTGGGAAGCGAGACTTCTTTGGAGCGCTGATTGGCCTTTCCAGGTTGCTTGGTTGGCCAAAAAGGGCGTATGCGTTTTTTCCTGAATATATTCAGGAAAAAACGCATACGCCCTTTTTGGCCAAGGGCATCATTGTCCACGTTTTGCCGCTTTTCATGTGCTTTCAAGGCGATTCGAATCTACCTCCTGAAATCTGTTTCCTGCAATTCTGCCTTGCTTTCAAAGCCTCTTCGTTGCCTTCCCTTAATATATTTGTGGACGAGAGGTATCATTTAAAACTCTGCAGGTTTGTGAATTGCAGTGCCCCTGAGCTCCATTTTTCAACTCGCTTTTTTGGGAGCTGGCCGCCAAAGCGCAGGATTGCTTCAGGCCCTCTTCTGGTTCTGGGGGGCAGGCTGAGCTTGTGCTTAATTCTTCTTCCTGATGGGAAAATAGAGTGACCTGTGCCTGTCCCAACACCTAGAGCTAGTCTCTCATTGGTTCCCCCTCTTCCCGTTCATCCTCAGGACAAATTGCAACCTGTACGGAACAGGAGGTTAAAGGTGCTGATTCTCCAAGGAGGGAGATGGCTAGTAAATCGGCTGGAATGGCGAACCCGAGCAAAGGAGATGAGAAATGAGGTGCGTTTTAGAAACCTTTCCCGATCACACGGTGTACCATCTTCTGGGTTTCTCATGCCTGTTTTCGACGTAGGAAGATGCCCTTGAACCTGGAGATTTGGGACCCATGGGATGGGTACCATGCAGTATTACTTGAAAGGGTCTGCGTTGGCTCACCCAACCTCACCGAACCTCTCAGCCCCAAGAGTGTCCACCCTTATGTCTCAATCAGCTGTGGGTCTAGATATGGTCAATCCAGGTTGCATCACAGCCCCTGAACGAATTTTGTAAGAATTTCTCTCTCTTTCACTGTCTTTGTTTCACGGGTTTTGAAAAGTAATTTATTTTTATAATGGGGTTTAGCTGCTTTTCACGGCTGTGTTTATGCCGCTTTACACCCCCTTGACTCACTTACGGAGAGATATCAATACATAGGTTTGAAGATTCTTACTAGTCAGATATATTCTTGTGCGGTGAATAGGGGGTGTTGAGTCCAGTTCACTGAAAAAGGAATAGGTCTTGTCTCTTACATATTGGGTTTATGGAACGGTATCGGAGCTAATTTGAAACCCTTGTTTTATGCATCACCCCACCTCACCTTTCCCGTTCAGCAGCCATAGTGTGTTTCCTAAACCTGTGACTCTGTTCTGTTTTGTAATTCAGTTCAAGTGTAGCGGTTCTACATTCCCTCTAGAAGTGATATCTTATGATAAGTGTCTTTTTCTGTGTGACTTATTTCACTTAGAATCGTCGTACCTAAATCCACTCATCGTGCTGCTACTAGCCTTATGACGTTGATTTCCTGGCTGAGTGATATTCCATTGTACATGAGGACCACAACTTCTTTATCCATTTTTCTCTTTCCTAGGATATTTAAGGTGTAATGAAGTGGGGGTTTTTGTCAACAGAGCAGCCCTAAACTTTGGGGTGCCTGTGTCTTGCTGATTTTTAGTTTTCCCAATTTATACGCCCATGAGTGGAAGTGCCCTATGCTCTCCAAGCTGTGTTTTTTAGATGTTTCAGAACACACCGTACACTTCTCCAGAGTGGCTGTTGGCAATTTACATCCCACCCATCAGCGTAGCAAGGCTCCCATTTCTCCATGGCCGGTCCTGCATTTCTTGTTTGGACACTTTTTTCCGCATGGCCCTTTTGCCCGCTGGGAAGCGAGACTCCTTTGGAGCGCTGATTGGCCTTTCCAGGTTGCTTGGTTGGCCAAAAAGGGCGTATGCGTTTTTTCCTGAATATATTCAGGAAAAAACGCATACGCCCTTTTTGGCCAAGGGCATCATTGTCCACGTTTTGCCGCTTTTCATGTGCTTTCAAGGCGATTCGAATCTACCTCCTGAAATCTGTTTCCTGCAATTCTGCCTTGCTTTCAAAGCCTCTTCGTTGCCTTCCCTTAATATATTTGTGGACGAGAGGTATCATTTAAAACTCTGCAGGTTTGTGAATTGCAGTGCCCCTGAGCTCCATTTTTCAACTCGCTTTTTTGGGAGCTGGCCGCCAAAGCGCAGGATTGCTTCAGGCCCTCTTCTGGTTCTGGGGGGCAGGCTGAGCTTGTGCTTAATTCTTCTTCCTGATGGGAAAATAGAGTGACCTGTGCCTGTCCCAACACCTAGAGCTAGTCTCTCATTGGTTCCCCCTCTTCCCGTTCATCCTCAGGACAAATTGCAACCTGTACGGAACAGGAGGTTAAAGGTGCTGATTCTCCAAGGAGGGAGATGGCTAGTAAATCGGCTGGAATGGCGAACCCGAGCAAAGGAGATGAGAAATGAGGTGCGTTTTAGAAACCTTTCCCGATCACACGGTGTACCATCTTCTGGGTTTCTCATGCCTGTTTTCGACGTAGGAAGATGCCCTTGAACCTGGAGATTTGGGACCCATGGGATGGGTACCATGCAGTATTACTTGAAAGGGTCTGCGTTGGCTCACCCAACCTCACCGAACCTCTCAGCCCCAAGAGTGTCCACCCTTATGTCTCAATCAGCTGTGGGTCTAGATATGGTCAATCCAGGTTGCATCACAGCCCCTGAACGAATTTTGTAAGAATTTCTCTCTCTTTCACTGTCTTTGTTTCACGGGTTTTGAAAAGTAATTTATTTTTATAATGGGGTTTAGCTGCTTTTCACGGCTGTGTTTATGCCGCTTTACACCCCCTTGACTCACTTACGGAGAGGTATCAATACATAGGTTTGAAGATTCTTCCTAGTGAGATATATTCTTGTGCGGTGAATAGGGGGTGTTGAGTCCAGTTCACTGAAAAAGGAATAGGTCTAGTCTCTTACATATTGGGTTTATGGAACGGTATCTGAGCTAATTTGAAACCCTTGTTTTATGCATCACCCCACCTCGCCTTTCCCGTTCAGCAGCCATAGTGTGTTTCCTAAACGTGTGACTCTGTTCTGTTTTGCAATTCAGTTCAAGTGTAGCGGTTTTTACATTCCCTCTCTAAGTGATATCTTATGATAAGTGTCTTTTTCTGTGTGACTTATTTCACTTAGAATCGTCGTACCTAAATCCACTCATCGTGCTGCTACTAGCCTTATGACGTTGATTTCATGGCTGAGTGATATTCCATTGTACATGAGGACCCCAACTTCTTTATCCATTTTTCTCTTTCCTAGGATATTTAAGGTGTAATGAAGTGGGGGTTCTTGTCAACAGAGCAGCCCTAAACTTTGGGGTGCCTGTGTCTTGCTGATTTTTAGTTTTCCCAATTTATACGCCCATGAGTGGAAGTGCCCTATGCTCTCCAAGCTGTGGTTTTTAGATGTTTCAGAACACACCGTACACTTCTCCAGAGTGGCTGTTGGCAATTTACATCCCACCCGTCAGCGAAGCAAGGCTCCCATTTCTCCATGGCCGGTCCTGCATTTCTGGTTTGGACACTTTTTTCCGCATGGCCCTTTTGCCCGCTGGGAAGCGAGACTTTTTTGGAGCGCTGATTTGCCTTTCCAGGTTGCTTGGTTGGCCAAAAAGGGCGTATGCGTTTTTTTCTGAATATATTCAGGAAAAAACGCATACGCCCTTTTTGGCCAAGGGCATCATTGTCCACGTTTTGCCGCTTTTCATGTGCTTTCAAGGCGATTCGAATCTACCTCCTGAAATCTGTTTCCTGCAATTCTGCCTTGCTTTCAAAGCCTCTTCGTTGCCTTCCCTTAATATATTTGTGGACGAGAGGTATCATTTAAAACTCTGCAGGTTTGTGAATTGCAGTGCCCCTGAGCTCCATTTTTCAACTCGCTTTTTTGGGAGCTGGCCGCAAAAGCGCAGGATTGCTTCCGGCCCTCTTCTGGTTCTGGGGGGCAGGCTGAGCTTGTGCTTAATTCTTCTTCCTGATGGGAAAATAGAGTGACCTGTGCCTGTCCCAACACCTAGAGCTAGTCTCTCATTGGTTCCCCCTCTTCCCGTTCATCCTCAGGACAAATTGCAACCTGTACGGAACAGGAGGTTAAAGGTGCTGATTCTCCAAGGAGGGAGATGGCTAGTAAATCGGCTGGAATGGCGAACCCGAGCAAAGGAGATGAGAAATGAGGTGCGTTTTAGAAACCTTTCCCGAACATACGGTGTACCATCTTCTGGGTTTCTCATGCCGGTTTTCGACGTAGGAAGATGCCCTTGAACCTGGAGATTTGGGACCCATGGGATGGGTACCATGCAGTATTACTTGAAAGGGTCTGCGTTGGCTCACCCAACCTCACCGAACCTCTCAGCCCCAAGAGTGTCCACCCTTATGTCTCAATCAGCTGTGGGTCTAGATATGGTCAATCCAGGTTGCATCACAGCCCCTGAACGAATTTTGTAAGAATTTCTCTCTCTTTCACTGTCTTTGTTTCACGGGTTTTGAAAAGTAATTTATTTTTATAATGGGGTTTAGCTGCTTTTCACGGCTGTGTTTATGCCGCTTTACACCCCCTTGACTCACTTACAGAGAGATATCAATACATAGGTTTGAAGATTCTTACTAGTCAGATATATTCTTGTGCGGTGAATAGGGGGTGTTGAGTCCAGTTCACTGAAAAAAGAATAGGTCTTGTCTCTTACATATTGGGTTTATGCAACGGTATCTGAGCTAATTTGAAACCCTTGTTTTATGCATCACCCCACCTCACCTTTCCCGTTCAGCAGCCATAGTGTGTTTCCTAAACGTGTGACACTGTTCTGTTTTGTAATTCAGTTCAAGTGTAGCGGTTCTACATTCCCTCTAGAAGTGATATCTTATGATAAGTGTCTTTTTCTGTGTGACTTATTTCACTTAGAATCGTCGTACCTAAATCCACTCATCGTGCTGCTACTAGCCTTATGACGTTGATTTCCTGGCTGAGTGATATTCCATTGTACATGAGGACCACAACTTCTTTATCCATTTTTCTCTTTCCTAGGATATTTAAGGTGTAATGAAGTGGGGGTTTTTGTCAACAGAGCAGCCCTAAACTTTGGGGTGCCTGTGTCTTGCTGATTTTTAGTTTTCCCAATTTATACGCCCATGAGTGGAAGTGCCCTATGCTCTCCAAGCTGTGTTTTTTAGATGTTTCAGAACACACCGTACACTTCTCCAGAGTGGCTGTTGGCAATTTACATCCCACCCATCAGCGTAGCAAGGCTCCCATTTCTCCATGGCCGGTCCTGCATTTCTTGTTTGGACACTTTTTTCCGCATGGCCCTTTTGCCCGCTGGGAAGCGAGACTCCTTTGGAGCGCTGATTGGCCTTTCCAGGTTGCTTGGTTGGCCAAAAAGGGCGTATGCGTTTTTTCCTGAATATATTCAGGAAAAAACGCATACGCCCTTTTTGGCCAAGGGCATCATTGTCCACGTTTTGCCGCTTTTCATGTGCTTTCAAGGCGATTCGTATCTACCTCCTGAAATCTGTTTCCTGCAATTCTGCCTTGCTTTCAAAGCCTCTTCGTTGCCTTCCCTTAATATATTTGTGGACGAGAGGTATCATTTAAAACTCTGCAGGTTTGTGAATTGCAGTGCCCCTGAGCTCCATTTTTCAACTCGCTTTTTTGGGAGCTAGCCGCAAAAGCGCAGGATTGCTTCCGGCCCTCTTCTGGTTCTGGGGGGCAGGCTGAGCTTGTGCTTAATTCTTCTTCCTGATGGGAAAATAGAGTGACCTGTGCCTGTCCCAACACCTAGAGCTAGTCTCTCATTGGTTCCCCCTCTTCCCGTTCATCCTCAGGACAAATTGCAACCTGTACGGAACAGGAGGTTAAAGGTGCTGATTCTCCAAGGAGGGAGATGGCTAGTAAATCGGCTGGAATGGCGAACCCGAGCAAAGGAGATGAGAAATGAGGTGCGTTTTAGAAACCTTTCCCGATCACACGGTGTACCATCTTCTGGGTTTCTCATGCCTGTTTTCGACGTAGGAAGATGCCCTTGAACCTGGAGATTTGGGACCCATGGGATGGGTACCATGCAGTATTACTTGAAAGGGTCTGCGTTGGCTCACCCAACCTCACCGAACCTCTCAGCCCCAAGAGTGTCCACCCTTATGTCTCAATCAGCTTTGGGTCTAGATATGGTCAATCCAGGTTGCATCACAGCCCCTGAACGAATTTTGTAAGAATTTCTCTCTCTTTCACTGTCTTTGTTTCACGGGTTTTGAAAAGTAATTTATTTTTATAATGGGGTTTAGCTGCTTTTCACGGCTGTGTTTATGCCGCTTTACACCCCCTTGACTCACTTACAGAGAGATATCAATACATAGGTTTGAAGATTCTTACTAGTCAGATATATTCTTGTGCGGTGAATAGGGGGTGTTGAGTCCAGTTCACTGAAAAATGAATAGGTCTTGTCTCTTACATATTGGGTTTATGGAACGGTATCTGAGCTAATTTGAAACCCTTGTTTTATGCATCACCCCACCTCACCTTTCCCGTTCAGCAGCCATAGTGTGTTTCCTAAACGTGTGACTCTGTTCTGTTTTGTAATTCAGTTCAAGTGTAGCGGTTCTACATTCCCTCTAGAAGTGATATCTTATGATAAGTGTCTTTTTCTGTGTGACTTATTTCACTTAGAATCGTCGTACCTAAATCCACTCATCGTGCTGCTACTAGCCTTATGACGTTGATTTCCTGGCTGAGTGATATTCCATTGTACATGAGGACCACAACTTCTTTATCCATTTTTCTCTTTCCTAGGATATTTAAGGTGTAATGAAGTGGGGGTTTTTGTCAACAGAGCAGCCCTAAACTTTGGGGTGCCTGTGTCTTGCTGATTTTTAGTTTTCCCAATTTATACGCCCATGAGTGGAAGTGCCCTATGCTCTCCAAGCTGTGTTTTTTAGATGTTTCAGAACACACCGTACACTTCTCCAGAGTGGCTGTTGGCAATTTACATCCCACCCATCAGCGTAGCAAGGCTCCCATTTCTCCATGGCCGGTCCTGCATTTCTTGTTTGGACACTTTTTTCCGCATGGCCCTTTTGCCCGCTGGGAAGCGAGACTCCTTTGGAGCGCTGATTGGCCTTTCCAGGTTGCTTGGTTGGCCAAAAAGGGCGTATGCGTTTTTTCCTGAATATATTCAGGAAAAAACGCATACGCCCTTTTTGGCCAAGGGCATCATTGTCCACGTTTTGCCGCTTTTCATGTGCTTTCAAGGCGATTCGAATCTACCTCCTGAAAACTGTTTCCTGCAATTCTGCCTTGCTTTCAAAGCCTCTTCGTTGCCTTCCCTTAATATATTTGTGGACGAGAGGTATCATTTAAAACTCTGCAGGTTTGTGAATTGCAGTGCCCCTGAGCTCCATTTTTCAACTCGCTTTTTTGGGAGCTGGCCGCCAAAGCGCAGGATTGCTTCAGGCCCTCTTCTGGTTCTGGGGGGCAGGCTGAGCTTGTGCTTAATTCTTCTTCCTGATGGGAAAATAGAGTGACCTGTGCCTGTCCCAACACCTAGAGCTAGTCTCTCATTGGTTCCCCCTCTTCCCGTTCATCCTCAGGACAAATTGCAACCTGTACGGAACAGGAGGTTAAAGGTGCTGATTCTCCAAGGAGGGAGATGGCTAGTAAATCGGCTGGAATGGCGAACCCGAGCAAAGGAGATGAGAAATGAGGTGCGTTTTAGAAACCTTTCCCGATCACACGGTGTACCATCTTCTGGGTTTCTCATGCCTGTTTTCGACGTAGGAAGATGCCCTTGAACCTGGAGATTTGGGACCCATGGGATGGGTACCATGCAGTATTACTTGAAAGGGTCTGCGTTGGCTCACCCAACCTCACCGAACCTCTCAGCCCCAAGAGTGTCCACCCTTATGTCTCAATCAGCTGTGGGTCTAGATATGGTCAATCCAGGTTGCATCACAGCCCCTGAACGAATTTTGTAAGAATTTCTCTCTCTTTCACTGTCTTTGTTTCACGGGTTTTGAAAAGTAATTTATTTTTATAATGGGGTTTAGCTGCTTCTCACAGCTGTGTTTATGCCGCTTTACACCCCCTTGACTCACTTACGGAGAGGTATCAATACATAGGTTTGAAGATTCTTCCTAGTCAGATATATTCTTGTGCGGTGAATAGGGGGTGTTGAGTCCAGTTCACTGAAAAAGGAATAGGTCTTGTCTCTTACATATTGGGTTTATGGAACGGTATCTGAGCTAATTTGAAACCCTTGTTTTATGCATCACCCCACCTCGCCTTTCCCGTTCAGCAGCCATAGTGTGTTTCCTAAACGTGTGACTCTGTTCTGTTTTGCAATTCAGTTCAAGTGTAGCGGTTTTTACATTCCCTCTCTAAGTGATATCTTATGATAAGTGTCTTTTTCTGTGTGACTTATTTCACTTAGAATCGTCGTACCTAAATCCACTCATCGTGCTGCTACTAGCCTTATGACGTTGATTTCATGGCTGAGTGATATTCCATTGTACATGAGGACCCCAACTTCTTTATCCATTTTTCTCTTTCCTAGGATATTTAAGGTGTAATGAAGTGGGGGTTCTTGTCAACAGAGCAGCCCTAAACTTTGGGGTGCCTTTGTCTTGCTGATTTTTAGTTTTCCC
The DNA here is from genome assembly GCF_949987535.1 of Balaenoptera acutorostrata. Taxonomy (NCBI): domain Eukaryota; kingdom Metazoa; phylum Chordata; class Mammalia; order Artiodactyla; family Balaenopteridae; genus Balaenoptera; species Balaenoptera acutorostrata. Next base: position 192,755 of record NW_026645671.1, on the reverse strand, counting down.
AATTTATACGCCCATGAGTGGAAGTGCCCTATGCTCTCCAAGCTTTGTTTTTAGATGTTTCAGAACACACCGTACACTTCTCCGGAGTGCCTGTTGGCAATTTACATCCCACCCATCAGCGTAGCAAGGCTCCCATTTCTCCATGGCCGGTCCTGCATTTCTGGTTTGGACACTTTTTTCCGCATGGCCCTTTTGCCCGCTGGGAAGCGAGACTTTTTTGGAGCGCTGATTTGCCTTTCCAGGTTGCTTGGTTGGCCAAAAAGGGCGTATGCGTTTTTTTCTGAATATATTCAGGAAAAAACGCATACGCCCTTTTTGGCCAAGGGCATCATTGTCCACGTTTTGCCGCTTTTCATGTGCTTTCAAGGCGATTCGAATCTACCTCCTGAAATCTGTTTCCTGCAATTCTGCCTTGCTTTCAAAGCCTCTTCGTTGCCTTCCCTTAATATATTTGTGGACGAGAGGTATCATTTAAAACTCTGCAGGTTTGTGAATTGCAGTGCCCCTGAGCTCCATTTTTCAACTCGCTTTTTTGGGAGCTGGCCGCAAAAGCGCAGGATTGCTTCCGGCCCTCTTCTGGTTCTGGGGGGCAGGCTGAGCTTGTGCTTAATTCTTCTTCCTGATGGGAAAATAGAGTGACCTGTGCCTGTCCCAACACCTAGAGCTAGTCTCTCATTGGTTCCCCCTCTTCCCGTTCATCCTCAGGACAAATTGCAACCTGTACGGAACAGGAGGTTAAAGGTGCTGATTCTCCAAGGAGGGAGATGGCTAGTAAATCGGCTGGAATGGCGAACCCGAGCAAAGGAGATGAGAAATGAGGTGCGTTTTAGAAACCTTTCCCGATCACACGGTGTACCATCTTCTGGGTTTCTCATGCCTGTTTTCGACGTAGGAAGATGCCCTTGAACCTGGAGATTTGGGACCCATGGGATGGGTACCATGCAGTATTACTTGAAAGGGTCTGCGTTGGCTCACCCAACCTCACCGAACCTCTCAGCCCCAAGAGTGTCCACCCTTATGTCTCAATCAGCTGTGGGTCTAGATATGGTCAATCGAGGTTGCATCACAGCCCCTGAACGAATTTTGTAAGAATTTCTCTCTCTTTCACTGTCTTTGTTTCACGGGTTTTGAAAAGTAATTTATTTTTATAATGGGGTTTAGCTGCTTTTCACGGCTGTGTTTATGCCGCTTTACACCCCCTTGACTCACTTACAGAGAGATATCAATACATAGGTTTGAAGATTCTTACTAGTCAGATATATTCTTGTGCGGTGAATAGGGGGTGTTGAGTCCAGTTCACTGAAAAAGGAATAGGTCTTGTCTCTTACATATTGGGTTTATGGAACGGTATCTGAGCTAATTTGAAACCCTTGTTTTATGCATCACCCCACCTCACCTTTCCCGTTCAGCAGCCATAGTGTGTTTCCTAAACCTGTGACTCTGTTCTGTTTTGTAATTCAGTTCAAGTGTAGCGGTTCTACATTCCCTCTAGAAGTGATATCTTATGATAAGTGTCTTTTTCTGTGTGACTTATTTCACTTAGAATCGTCGTACCTAAATCCACTCATCGTGCTGCTACTAGCCTTATGACGTTGATTTCCTGGCTGAGTGATATTCCATTGTACATGAGGACCACAACTTCTTTATCCATTTTTCTCTTTCCTAGGATATTTAAGGTGTAATGAAGTGGGGGTTTTTGTCAACAGAGCAGCCCTAAACTTTGGGGTGCCTGTGTCTTGCTGATTTTTAGTTTTCCCAATTTATACGCCCATGAGTGGAAGTGCCCTATGCTCTCCAAGCTGTGTTTTTTAGATGTTTCAGAACACACCATACACTTCTCCAGAGTGGCTGTTGGCAATTTACATCCCACCCATCAGCGTAGCAAGGCTCCCATTTCTCCATGGCCGGTCCTGCATTTCTTGTTTGGACACTTTTTTCCGCATGGCCCTTTTGCCCGCTGGGAAGCGAGACTCCTTTGGAGCGCTGATTGGCCTTTCCAGGTTGCTTGGTTGGCCAAAAAGGGCGTATGCGTTTTTTCCTGAATATATTCAGGAAAAAACGCATACGCCCTTTTTGGCCAAGGGCATCATTGTCCACGTTTTGCCGCTTTTCATGTGCTTTCAAGGCGATTCGAATCTACCTCCTGAAATCTGTTTCCTGCAATTCTGCCTTGCTTTCAAAGCCTCTTCGTTGCCTTCCCTTAATATATTTGTGGACGAGAGGTATCATTTAAAACTCTGCAGGTTTGTGAATTGCAGTGCCCCTGAGCTCCATTTTTCAACTCGCTTTTTTGGGAGCTGGCCGCAAAAGCGCAGGATTGCTTCAGGCCCTCTTCTGGTTCTGGGGGGCAGGCTGAGCTTGTGCTTAATTCTTCTTCCTGATGGGAAAATAGAGTGACCTGTGCCTGTCCCAACACCTAGAGCTAGTCTCTCATTGGTTCCCCCTCTTCCCGTTCATCCTCAGGACAAATTGCAACCTGTACGGAACAGGAGGTTAAAGGTGCTGATTCTCCAAGGAGGGAGATGGCTAGTAAATCGGCTGGAATGGCGAACCCGAGCAAAGGAGATGAGAAATGAGGTGCGTTTTAGAAACCTTTCCCGATCACACGGTGTACCATCTTCTGGGTTTCTCATGCCTGTTTTCGACGTAGGAAGATGCCCTTGAACCTGGAGATTTGGGACCCATGGGATGGGTACCATGCAGTATTACTTGAAAGGGTCTGCGTTGGCTCACCCAACCTCACCGAACCTCTCAGCCCCAAGAGTGTCCACCCTTATGTCTCAATCAGCTGTGGGTCTAGATATGGTCAATCCAGGTTGCATCACAGCCCCTGAACGAATTTTGTAAGAATTTCTCTCTCTTTCACTGTCTTTGTTTCACGGGTTTTGAAAAGTAATTTATTTTTATAATGGGGTTTAGCTGCTTTTCACGGCTGTGTTTATGCCGCTTTACACCCCCTTGACTCACTTACAGAGAGATATCAATACATAGGTTTGAAGATTCTTACTAGTCAGATATATTCTTGTGCGGTGAATAGGGGGTGTTGAGTCCAGTTCACTGAAAAAAGAATAGGTCTTGTCTCTTACATATTGGGTTTATGCAACGGTATCTGAGCTAATTTGAAACCCTTGTTTTATGCATCACCCCACCTCACCTTTCCCGTTCAGCAGCCATAGTGTGTTTCCTAAACGTGTGACTCTGTTCTGTTTTGTAATTCAGTTCAAGTGTAGCGGTTCTACATTCCCTCTAGAAGTGATATCTTATGATAAGTGTCTTTTTCTGTGTGACTTATTTCATTTAGAATCGTCGTACCTAAATCCACTCATCGTGCTGCTACTAGCCTTATGACGTTGATTTCCTGGCTGAGTGATATTCCATTGTACATGAGGACCACGACTTCTTTATCCATTTTTCTCTTTCCTAGGATATTTAAGGTGTAATGAAGTGGGGGTTTTTGTCAACAGAGCAGCCCTAAACTTTGGGGTGCCTGTGTCTTGCTGATTTTTAGTTTTCCCAATTTATACGCCCATGAGTGGAAGTGCCCTATGCTCTCCAAGCTGTGTTTTTTAGATGTTTCAGAACACACCGTACACTTCTCCAGAGTGGCTGTTGGCAATTTACATCCCACCCATCAGCGTAGCAAGGCTCCCATTTCTCCATGGCCGGTCCTGCATTTCTTGTTTGGACACTTTTTTCCGCATGGCCCTTTTGCCCGCTGGGAAGCGAGACTCCTTTGGAGCGCTGATTGGCCTTTCCAGGTTGCTTGGTTGGCCAAAAAGGGCGTATGCGTTTTTTCCTGAATATATTCAGGAAAAAACGCATACGCCCTTTTTGGCCAAGGGCATCATTGTCCACGTTTTGCCGCTTTTCATGTGCTTTCAAGGCGATTCGAATCTACCTCCTGAAATCTGTTTCCTGCAATTCTGCCTTGCTTTCAAAGCCTCTTCGTTGCCTTCCCTTAATATATTTGTGGACGAGAGGTATCATTTAAAACTCTGCAGGTTTGTGAATTGCAGTGCCCCTGAGCTCCATTTTTCAACTCGCTTTTTTGGGAGCTGGCCGCCAAAGCGCAGGATTGCTTCAGGCCCTCTTCTGGTTCTGGGGGGCAGGCTGAGCTTGTGCTTAATTCTTCTTCCTGATGGGAAAATAGAGTGACCTGTGCCTGTCCCAACACCTAGAGCTAGTCTCTCATTGGTTCCCCCTCTTCCCGTTCATCCTCAGGACAAATTGCAACCTGTACGGAACAGGAGGTTAAAGGTGCTGATTCTCCAAGGAGGGAGATGGCTAGTAAATCGGCTGGAATGGCGAACCCGAGCAAAGGAGATGAGAAATGAGGTGCGTTTTAGAAACCTTTCCCGATCACACGGTGTACCATCTTCTGGGTTTCTCATGCCTGTTTTCGACGTAGGAAGATGCCCTTGAACCTGGAGATTTGGGACCCATGGGATGGGTACCATGCAGTATTACTTGAAAGGGTCTGCGTTGGCTCACCCAACCTCACCGAACCTCTCAGCCCCAAGAGTGTCCACCCTTATGTCTCAATCAGCTGTGGGTCTAGATATGGTCAATCCAGGTTGCATCACAGCCCCTGAACGAATTTTGTAAGAATTTCTCTCTCTTTCACTGTCTTTGTTTCACGGGTTTTGAAAAGTAATTTATTTTTATAATGGGGTTTAGCTGCTTCTCACAGCTGTGTTTATGCCGCTTTACACCCCCTTGACTCACTTACGGAGAGGTATCAATACATAGGTTTGAAGATTCTTCCTAGTCAGATATATTCTTGTGCGGTGAATAGGGGGTGTTGAGTCCAGTTCACTGAAAAAGGAATAGGTCTTGTCTCTTACATATTGGGTTTATGGAACGGTATCTGAGCTAATTTGAAACCCTTGTTTTATGCATCACCCCACCTCGCCTTTCCCGTTCAGCAGCCATAGTGTGTTTCCTAAACGTGTGACTCTGTTCTGTTTTGCAATTCAGTTCAAGTGTAGCGGTTTTTACATTCCCTCTCTAAGTGATATCTTATGATAAGTGTCTTTTTCTGTGTGACTTATTTCACTTAGAATCGTCGTACCTAAATCCACTCATCGTGCTGCTACTAGCCTTATGACGTTGATTTCATGGCTGAGTGATATTCCATTGTACATGAGGACCCCAACTTCTTTATCCATTTTTCTCTTTCCTAGGATATTTAAGGTGTAATGAAGTGGGGGTTCTTGTCAACAGAGCAGCCCTAAACTTTGGGGTGCCTTTGTCTTGCTGATTTTTAGTTTTCCCAATTTATACGCCCATGAGTGGAAGTGCCCTATGCTCTCCAAGCTGTGTTTTTAGATGTTTCAGAACACACCGTACACTTCTCCGGAGTGCCTGTTGGCAATTTACATCCCACCCATCAGCGTAGCAAGGCTCCCATTTCTCCATGGCCGGTCCTGCATTTCTGGTTTGGACACTTTTTTCCGCATGGCCCTTTTGCCCGCTGGGAAGCGAGACTTTTTTGGAGCGCTGATTTGCCTTTCCAGGTTGCTTGGTTGGCCAAAAAGGGCGTATGCGTTTTTTTCTGAATATATTCAGGAAAAAACGCATACGCCCTTTTTGGCCAAGGGCATCATTGTCCACGTTTTGCCGCTTTTCATGTGCTTTCAAGGCGATTCGAATCTACCTCCTGAAATCTGTTTCCTGCAATTCTGCCTTGCTTTCAAAGCCTCTTCGTTGCCTTCCCTTAATATATTTGTGGACGAGAGGTATCATTTAAAACTCTGCAGGTTTGTGAATTGCAGTGCCCCTGAGCTCCATTTTTCAACTCGCTTTTTTGGGAGCTGGCCGCAAAAGCGCAGGATTGCTTCCGGCCCTCTTCTGGTTCTGGGGGGCAGGCTGAGCTTGTGCTTAATTCTTCTTCCTGATGGGAAAATAGAGTGACCTGTGCCTGTCCCAACACCTAGAGCTAGTCTCTCATTGGTTCCCCCTCTTCCCGTTCATCCTCAGGACAAATTGCAACCTGTACGGAACAGGAGGTTAAAGGTGCTGATTCTCCAAGGAGGGAGATGGCTAGTAAATCGGCTGGAATGGCGAACCCGAGCAAAGGAGATGAGAAATGAGGTGCGTTTTAGAAACCTTTCCCGATCACACGGTGTACCATCTTCTGGGTTTCTCATGCCTGTTTTCGACGTAGGAAGATGCCCTTGAACCTGGAGATTTGGGACCCATGGGATGGGTACCATGCAGTATTACTTGAAAGGGTCTGCGTTGGCTCACCCAACCTCACCGAACCTCTCAGCCCCAAGAGTGTCCACCCTTATGTCTCAATCAGCTGTGGGTCTAGATATGGTCAATCCAGGTTGCATCACAGCCCCTGAACGAATTTTGTAAGAATTTCTCTCTCTTTCACTGTCTTTGTTTCACGGGTTTTGAAAAGTAATTTATTTTTATAATGGGGTTTAGCTGCTTTTCACGGCTGTGTTTATGCCGCTTTACACCCCCTTGACTCACTTACAGAGAGATATCAATACATAGGTTTGAAGATTCTTACTAGTCAGATATATTCTTGTGCGGTGAATAGGGGGTGTTGAGTCCAGTTCACTGAAAAAGGAATAGGTCTTGTCTCTTACATATTGGGTTTATGGAACGGTATCTGAGCTAATTTGAAACCCTTGTTTTATGCATCACCCCACCTCACCTTTCCCGTTCAGCAGCCATAGTGTGTTTCCTAAACCTGTGACTCTGTTCTGTTTTGTAATTCAGTTCAAGTGTAGCGGTTCTACATTCCCTCTAGAAGTGATATCTTATGATAAGTGTCTTTTTCTGTGTGACTTATTTCACTTAGAATCGTCGTACCTAAATCCACTCATCGTGCTGCTACTAGCCTTATGACGTTGATTTCCTGGCTGAGTGATATTCCATTGTACATGAGGACCACAACTTCTTTATCCATTTTTCTCTTTCCTAGGTTATTTAAGGTGTAATGAAGTGGGGGTTTTTGTCAACAGAGCAGCCCTAAACTTTGGGGTGCCTGTGTCTTGCTGATTTTTAGTTTTCCCAATTTATACGCCCATGAGTGGAAGTGCCCTATGCTCTCCAAGCTGTGTTTTTTAGATGTTTCAGAACACACCGTACACTTCTCCAGAGTGGCTGTTGGCAATTTACATCCCACCCATCAGCGTAGCAAGGCTCCCATTTCTCCATGGCCGGTCCTGCATTTCTTGTTTGGACACTTTTTTCCGCATGGCCCTTTTGCCCGCTGGGAAGCGAGACTCCTTTGGAGCGCTGATTGGCCTTTCCAGGTTGCTTGGTTGGCCAAAAAGGGCGTATGCGTTTTTTTCTGAATATATTCAGGAAAAAACGCATACGCCCTTTTTGGCCAAGGGCATCATTGTCCACGTTTTGCCACTTTTCATGTGCTTTCAAGGCGATTCGAATCTACCTCCTGAAATCTGTTTCCTGCAATTCTGCCTTGCTTTCAAAGCCTCTTCGTTGCCTTCCCTTAATATATTTGTGGACGAGAGGTATCATTTAAAACTATGCAGGTTTGTGAATTGCAGTGCCCCTGAGCTCCATTTTTCAACTCGCTTTTTTGGGAGCTGGCCGCAAAAGCGCAGGATTGCTTCCGGCCCTCTTCTGGTTCTGGGGGGCAGGCTGAGCTTGTGCTTAATTCTTCTTCCTGATGGGAAAATAGAGTGACCTGTGCCTGTCCCAACACCTAGAGCTAGTCTCTCATTGGTTCCCCCTCTTCCCGTTCATCCTCAGGACAAATTGCAACCTGTACGGAACAGGAGGTTAAAGGTGCTGATTCTCCAAGGAGGGAGATGGCTAGTAAATCGGCTGGAATGGCGAACCCGAGCAAAGGAGATGAGAAATGAGGTGCGTTTTAGAAACCTTTCCCGATCACACGGTGTACCATCTTCTGGGTTTCTCATGCCTGTTTTCGACGTAGGAAGATGCCCTTGAACCTGGAGATTTGGGACCCATGGGATGGGTACCATGCAGTATTACTTGAAAGGGTCTGCGTTGGCTCAGCCAACCTCACCGAACCTCTCAGCCCCAAGAGTGTCCACCCTTATGTCTCAATCAGCTGTGGGTCTAGATATGGTCAATCCAGGTTGCATCACAGCCCCTGAACGAATTTTGTAAGAATTTCTCTCTCTTTCACTGTCTTTCTTTCACGGGTTTTGAAAAGTAATTTATTTTCATAATGGGGTTTAGCTGCTTTTCACGGCTGTGTTTATGCCGCTTTACACCCCCTTGACTCACTTACGGAGAGATATCAATACATAGGTTTGAAGATTCTTCCTAGTCAGATATATTCTTGTGCGGTGAATAGGGGGTGTTGAGTCCAGTTCACTGAAAAAGGAATAGGTCTTGTCTCTTACATATTGGGTTTATGGAATGGTATCGGAGCTAATTTGAAACCCTTGTTTTATGCATCACCCCACCTCACCTTTCCCGTTCAGCAGCCATAGTGTGTTTCCTAAACGTGTGACTCTGTTGTGTTTTGTAATTCAGTTCAAGTGTAGCGGTTTTTACATTCCCTCTCTAAGTGATATCTTATGATAAGTGTCTTTTTCTGTGTGACTTATTTCACTTAGAATCGTCGTACCTAAATCCACTCATCGTGCTGCTACTAGCCTTATGACGTTGATTTCATGGCTGAGTGATATTCCATTGTACATGAGGACCCCAACTTCTTTATCCATTTTTCTCTTTCCTAGGATATTTAAGGTGTAATGAAGTGGGGGTTCTTGTCAACAGAGCAGCCCTAAACTTTGGGGTGCCTGTGTCTTGCTGATTTTTAGTTTTCCCAATTTATACGCCCATGAGTGGAAGTGCCCTATGCTCTCCAAGCTGTGTTTTTTAGATGTTTCAGAACACACCGTACACTTCTCCAGAGTGGCTGTTGGCAATTTACATCCCGCCCATCAGCGTAGCAAGGCTCCCATTTCTCCATGGCCGGTCCTGCATTTCTGGTTTGGACACTTTTTTCCGCATGGCCCTTTTGCCCGCTGGGAAGCGAGACTTCTTTGGAGCGCTGATTGGCCTTTCCAGGTTGCTTGGTTGGCCAAAAAGGGCGTATGCGTTTTTTCCTGAATATATTCAGGAAAAAACGCATACGCCCTTTTTGGCCAAGGGCATCATTGTCCACGTTTTGCCGCTTTTCATGTGCTTTCAAGGCGATTCGAATCTACCTCCTGAAATCTGTTTCCTGCAATTCTGCCTTGCTTTCAAAGCCTCTTCGTTGCCTTCCCTTAATATATTTGTGGACGAGAGGTATCATTTAAAACTCTGCAGGTTTGTGAATTGCAGTGCCCCTGAGCTCCATTTTTCAACTCGCTTTTTTGGGAGCTGGCCGCAAAAGCGCAGGATTGCTTCAGGCCCTCTTCTGGTTCTGGGGGGCAGGCTGAGCTTGTGCTTAATTCTTCTTGCTGATGGGAAAATAGAGTGACCTGTGCCTGTCCCAACACCTAGAGCTAGTCTCTCATTGGTTCCCCCTCTTCCCGTTCATCCTCAGGACAAATTGCAACCTGTACGGAACAGGAGGTTAAAGGTGCTGATTCTCCAAGGAGGGAGATGGCTAGTAAATCGGCTGGAATGGCGAACCCGAGCAAAGGAGATGAGAAATGAGGTGCGTTTTAGAAACCTTTCCCGATCACACGGTGTACCATCTTCTGGGTTTCTCATGCCTGTTTTCGACGTAGGAAGATGCCCTTGAACCTGGACATTTGGGACCCATGGGATGGGTACCATGCAGTATTACTTGAAAGGGTCTGCGTTGGCTCACCCAACCTCACCGAACGTCTCAGCCCCAAGAGTGTCCACCCTTATGTCTCAATCAGCTGTGGGTCTAGATATGGTCAATCCAGGTTGCATCACAGCCCCTGAACGAATTTTGTAAGAATTTCTCTCTCTTTCACTGTCTTTCTTTCACGGGTTTTGAAAAGTAATTTATTTTCATAATGGGGTTTAGCTGCTTTTCACGGCTGTGTTTATGCCGCTTTACACCCCCTTGACTCACTTACGGAGAGATATCAATACATAGGTTTGAAGATTCTTCCTAGTCAGATATATTCTTGTGCGGTGAATAGGGGGTGTTGAGTCCAGTTCACTGAAAAAGGAATAGGTCTTGTCTCTTACATATTGGGTTTATGGAATGGTATCGGAGCTAATTTGAAACCCTTGTTTTATGCATCACCCCACCTCACCTTTCCCGTTCAGCAGCCATAGTGTGTTTCCTAAACGTGTGACTCTGTTCTGTTTTGTAATTCAGTTCAAGTGTAGCGGTTTTTACATTCCCTCTCTAAGTGATATCTTATGATAAGTGTCTTTTTCTGTGTGACTTATTTCACTTAGAATCGTCGGACCTAAATCCACTCATCGTGCTGCTACTAGCCTTATGACGTTGATTTCATGGCTGAGTGATATTCCATTGTACATGAGGACCCCAACTTCTTTATCCATTTTTCTCTTTCCTAGGATATTTAAGATGTAATGAAGTGGGGGTTCTTGTCAACAGAGCAGCCCTAAACTTTGGGGTGCCTGTGTCTTGCTGATTTTTAGTTTTCCCAATTTATACGCCCATGAGTGGAAGTGCCCTATGCTCTCCAAGCTGTGTTTTTTAGATGTTTCAGAACACACCGTACACTTCTCCAGAGTGGCTGTTGGCAATTTACATCCCGCCCATCAGCGTAGCAAGGCTCCCATTTCTCCATGGCCGGTCCTGCATTTCTGGTTTGGACACTTTTTTCCGCATGGCCCTTTTGCCCGCTGGGAAGCGAGACTTCTTTGGAGCACTGATTGGCCTTTCCAGGTTGCTTGGTTGGCCAAAAAGGGCGTATGCGTTTTTTCCTGAATATATTCAGGAAAAAACGCATACGCCCTTTTTGGCCAAGGGCATCATTGTCCACGTTTTGCCGCTTTTCATGTGCTTTCAAGGCGATTCGAATCTACCTCCTGAAATCTGTTTCCTGCAATTCTGCCTTGCTTTCAAAGCCTCTTCGTTGCCTTCCCTTAATATATTTGTGGACGAGAGGTATCATTTAAAACTCTGCAGGTTTGTGAATTGCAGTGCCCCTGAGCTCCATTTTTCAACTCGCTTTTTTGGGAGCTGGCCGCAAAAGCGCAGGATTGCTTCAGGCCCTCTTCTGGTTCTGGGGGGCAGGCTGAGCTTGTGCTTAATTCTTCTTCCTGATGGGAAAATAGAGTGACCTGTGCCTGTCCCAACACCTAGAGCTAGTCTCTCATTGGTTCCCCCTCTTCCCCTTCATCGTCAGGACAAATTGCAACCTGTACAGAACAGGAGGTTAAAGGTGCTGATTCTCCAAGGAGGGAGATGGCTAGTAAATCGGCTGGAATGGCGAACCCGAGCAAAGGAGATGAGAAATGAGGTGCGTTTTAGAAACCTTTCCCGATCACACGGTGTACCATCTTCTGGGTTTCTCATGCCTGTTTTCGACGTAGGAAGATGCCCTTGAACCTGGAGATTTGGGACCCATGGGATGGGTACCATGCAGTATTACTTGAAAGGGTCTGCGTTGGCTCACCCAACCTCACCGAACCTCTCAGCCCCAAGAGTGTCCACCCTTATGTCTCAATCAGCTGTGGGTCTAGATATGGTCAATCCAGGTTGCATCACAGCCCCTGAACGAATTTTGTAAGAATTTCTCTCTCTTTCACTGTCTTTCTTTCACGGGTTTTGAAAAGTAATTTATTTTCATAATGGGGTTTAGCTGCTTTTCACGGCTGTGTTTATGCCGCTTTACACCCCCTTGACTCACTTACGGAGAGATATCAATACATAGGTTTGAAGATTCTTCCTAGTCAGATATATTCTTGTGCGGTGAATAGGGGGTGTTGAGTCCAGTTCACTGAAAAAGGAATAGGTCTTGTCTCTTACATATTGGGTTTATGGAATGGTATCGGAGCTAATTTGAAACCCTTGTTTTATGCATCACCCCACCTCACCTTTCCCGTTCAGCAGCCATAGTGTGTTTCCTAAACGTGTGACTCTGTTCTGTTTTGTAATTCAGTTCAAGTGTAGCGGTTTTTACATTCCCTCTCTAAGTGATATCTTATGATAAGTGTCTTTTTCTGTGTGACTTATTTCACTTAGAATCGTCGTACCTAAATCCACTCATCGTGCTGCTACTAGCCTTATGACGTTGATTTCATGGCTGAGTGATATTCCATTGTACATGAGGACCCCAACTTCTTTATCCATTTTTCTCTTTCCTAGGATATTTAAGGTGTAATGAAGTGGGGGTTCTTGTCAACAGAGCAGCCCTAAACTTTGGGGTGCCTGTGTCTTGCTGATTTTTAGTTTTCCCAATTTATACGCCCATGAGTGGAAGTGCCCTATGCTCTCCAAGCTGTGTTTTTTAGATGTTTCAGAACACACCGTACACTTCTCCAGAGTGGCTGTTGTCAATTTACATCCCGCCCATCAGCGTAGCAAGGCTCCCATTTCTCCATGGCCGGTCCTGCATTTCTGGTTTGGACACTTTTTTCCGCATGGCCCTTTTGCCCGCTGGGAAGCGAGACTTCTTTGGAGCGCTGATTGGCCTTTCCAGGTTGCTTGGTTGGCCAAAAAGGGCGTATGCGTTTTTTCCTGAATATATTCAGGAAAAAACGCATACGCCCTTTTTGGCCAAGGGCATCATTGTCCACGTTTTGCCGCTTTTCATGTGCTTTCAAGGCGATTCGAATCTACCTCCTGAAATCTGTTTCCTGCAATTCTGCCTTGCTTTCAAAGCCTCTTCGTTGCCTTCCCTTAATATATTTGTGGACGAGAGGTATCATTTAAAACTCTGCAGGTTTGTGAATTGCAGTGCCCCTGAGCTCCATTTTTCAACTCGCTTTTTTGGGAGCTGGCCGCAAAAGCGCAGGATTGCTTCAGGCCCTCTTCTGGTTCTGGGGGGCAGGCTGAGCTTGTGCTTAATTCTTCTTCCTGATGGGAAAATAGAGTGACCTGTGCCTGTCCCAACACCTAGAGCTAGTCTCTCATTGGTTCCCCCTCTTCCCGTTCATCCTCAGGACAAATTGCAACCTGTACGGAACAGGAGGTTAAAGGTGCTGATTCTCCAAGGAGGGAGATGGCTAGTAAATCGGCTGGAATGGCGAACCCGAGCAAAGGAGATGAGAAATGAGGTGCGTTTTAGAAACCTTTCCCGATCACACGGTGTACCATCTTCTGGGTTTCTCATGCCTGTTTTCAACGTAGGAAGATGCCCTTGAACCTGGAGATTTGGGACCCATGGGATGGGTACCATGCAGTATTACTTGAAAGGGTCTGCATTGGCTCACCCAACCTCACCGAACCTCTCAGCCCCAAGAGTGTCCACCCTTATGTCTCAATCAGCTGTGGGTCTAGATATGGTCAATCCAGGTTGCATCACAGCCCCTGAACGAATTTTGTAAGAATTTCTCTCTCTTTCACTGTCTTTGTTTCACGGGTTTTGAAAAGTAATTTATTTTTATAATGGGGTTTAGCTGCTTTTCACGGCTGTGTTTATGCCGCTTTACATCCCCTTGACTCACTTACAGAGAGATATCAATACATAGGTTTGAAGATTCTTACTAGTCAGATATATTCTTGTGCGGTGAATAGGGGGTGTTGAGTCCAGTTCACTGAAAAAGGAATAGGTCTTGTCTCTTACATATTGGGTTTATGGAACGGTATCTGAGCTAATTTGAAACCCTTGTTTTATGCATCACCCCACCTCACCTTTCCCGTTCAGCAGCCATAGTGTGTTTCCTAAACCTGTGACTCTGTTCTGTTTTGTAATTCAGTTCAAGTGTAGCGGTTCTACATTCCCTCTAGCAGTGATATCTTATGATAAGTGTCTTTTTCTGTGTGACTTATTTCACTTAGAATCGTCGTACCTAAATCCACTCATCGTGCTGCTACTAGCCTTATGACGTTGATTTCCTGGCTGAGTGATATTCCATTGTACATGAGGACCACAACTTCTTTATCCATTTTTCTCTTTCCTAGGATATTTAAGGTGTAATGAAGTGGGGGTTTTTGAAAACAGAGCAGCCCTAAACTTTGGGGTGCCTGTGTCTTGCTGATTTTTAGTTTTCCCAATTTATACGCCCATGAGTGGAAGTGCCCTATGCTCTCCAAGCTGTGTTTTTTAGATGTTTCAGAACACACCGTACACTTCTCCAGAGTGGCTGTTGGCAATTTACATCCCACCCATCAGCGTAGCAAGGCTCCCATTTCTCCATGGCCGGTCCTGCATTTCTTGTTTGGACACTTTTTTCCGCATGGCCCTTTTGCCCGCTGGGAAGCGAGACTCCTTTGGAGCGCTGATTGGCCTTTCCAGGTTGCTTGGTTGGCCAAAAAGGGCGTATGCGTTTTTTCCTGAATATATTCAGGAAAAAACGCATACGCCCTTTTTGGCCAAGGGCATCATTGTCCACGTTTTGCCGCTTTTCATGTGCTTTCAAGGCGATTCGAATCTAACTCCTGAAATCTGTTTCCTGCAATTCTGCCTTGCTTTCAAAGCCTCTTCGTTGCCTTCCCTTAATATATTTGTGGACGAGAGGTATCATTTAAAACTCTGCAGGTTTGTGAATTGCAGTGCCCCTGAGCTCCATTTTTCAACTCGCTTTTTTGGGAGCTGGCCGCAAAAGCGCAGGATTGCTTCAGGCCCTCTTCTGGTTCTGGGGGGCAGGCTGAGCTTGTGCTTAATTCTTCTTCCTGATGGGAAAATAGAGTGACCTGTGCCTGTCCCAACACCTAGAGCTAGTCTCTCATTGGTTCCCCCTCTTCCCGTTCATCCTCAGGACAAATTGCAACCTGTACGGAACAGGAGGTTAAAGGTGCTGATTCTCCAAGGAGGGAGATGGCTAGTAAATCGGCTGGAATGGCGAACCCGAGCAAAGGAGATGAGAAATGAGGTGCGTTTTAGAAACCTTTCCCGATCACACGGTGTACCATCTTCTGGGTTTCTCATGCCTGTTTTCGACGTAGGAAGATGCCCTTGAACCTGGAGATTTGGGACCCATGGGATGGGTACCATGCAGTATTACTTGAAAGGGTCTGCGTTGGCTCACCCAACCTCACCGAACCTCTCAGCCCCAAGAGTGTCCACCCTTATGTCTCAATCAGCTGTGGGTCTAGATATGGTCAATCCAGGTTGCATCACAGCCCCTGAACGAATTTTGTAAGAATTTCTCTCTCTTTCACGGGTTTTGAAAAGTAATTTATTTTTATAATGGGGTTTAGCTGCTTTTCACGGCTGTGTTTATGCCGCTTTACACCCCCTTGACTCACTTACGGAGAGGTATCAATACATAGGTTTGAAGATTCTTCCTAGTCAGATATATTCTTGTGCGGTGAATAGGGGGTGTTGAGTCCAGTTCACTGAAAAAGGAATAGGTCTTGTCTCTTACATATTGGGTTTATGGAACGGTATCTGAGCTAATTTGAAACCCTTGTTTTATGCATCACCCCACCTCACCTTTCCCGTTCAGCAGCCATAGTGTGTTTCCTAAACCTGTGACTCTGTTCTGTTTTGTAATTCAGTTCAAGTGTAGCGGTTCTACATTCCCTCTAGCAGTGATATCTTATGATAAGTGTCTTTTTCTGTGTGACTTATTTCACTTAGAATCGTCGTACCTAAATCCACTCATCGTGCTGCTACTAGCCTTATGACGTTGATTTCCTGGCTGAGTGATATTCCATTGTACATGAGGACCACAACTTCTTTATCCATTTTTCTCTTTCCTAGGATATTTAAGGTGTAATGAAGTGGGGGTTTTTGAAAACAGAGCAGCCCTAAACTTTGGGGTGCCTGTGTCTTGCTGATTTTTAGTTTTCCCAATTTATACGCCCATGAGTGGAAGTGCCCTATGCTCTCCAAGCTGTGTTTTTTAGATGTTTCAGAACACACCGTACACTTCTCCAGAGTGGCTGTTGGCAATTTACATCCCACCCATCAGCGTAGCAAGGCTCCCATTTCTCCATGGCCGGTCCTGCATTTCTTGTTTGGACACTTTTTTCCGCATGGCCCTTTTGCCCGCTGGGAAGCGAGACTCCTTTGGAGCGCTGATTGGCCTTTCCAGGTTGCTTGGTTGGCCAAAAAGGGCGTATGCGTTTTTTTCTGAATATATTCAGGAAAAAACGCATACGCCCTTTTTGGCCAAGGGCATCATTGTCCACGTTTTGCCGCTTTTCATGTGCTTTCAAGGCGATTCGAATCTACCTCCTGAAATCTGTTTCCTGCAATTCTGCCTTGCTTTCAAAGCCTCTTCGTTGCCTTCCCTTAATATATTTGTGGACGAGAGGTATCATTTAAAACTCTGCAGGTTTGTGAATTGCAGTGCCCCTGAGCTCCATTTTTCAACTCGCTTTTTTGGGAGCTGGCCGCCAAAGCGCAGGATTGCTTCAGGCCCTCTTCTGGTTCTGGGGGGCAGGCTGAGCTTGTGCTTAATTCTTCTTCCTGATGGGAAAATAGAGTGACCTGTGCCTGTCCCAAAACCTAGAGCTAGTCTCTCATTGGTTCCCCCTCTTCCCCTTCATCCTCAGGACAAATTGCAACCTGTACGGAACAGGAGGTTAAAGGTGCTGATTCTCCAAGGAGGGAGATGGCTAGTAAATCGGCTGGAATGGCGAACCCGAGCAAAGGAGATGAGAAATGAGGTGCGTTTTAGAAACCTTTCCCGATCACACGGTGTACCATCTTCTGGGTTTCTCATGCCTGTTTTCGACGTAGGAAGATGCCCTTGAACCTGGAGATTTGGGACCCATGGGATGGGTACCATGCAGTATTACTTGAAAGGGTCTGCGTTGGCTCACCCAACCTCACCGAACCTCTCAGCCCCAAGAGTGTCCACCCTTATGTCTCAATCAGCTGTGGGTCTAGATATGGTCAATCCACGTTGCATCACAGCCCCTGAACGAATTTTGTAAGAATTTCTCTCTCTTTCACTGTCTTTCTTTCACGGGTTTTGAAAAGTAATTTATTTTCATAATGGGGTTTAGCTGCTTTTCACGGCTGTGTTTATGCCGCTTTACACCCCCTTGACTCACTTACGGAGAGATATCAATACATAGGTTTGAAGATTCTTCCTAGTCAGATATATTCTTGTGCGGTGAATCGGGGGTGTTGAGTCCAGTTCACTGAAAAAGGAATAGGTCTTGTCTCTTACATATTGCGTTTATGGAATGGTATCGGAGCTAATTTGAAACCCTTGTTTTATGCATCACCCCACCTCACCTTTCCCGTTCAGCAGCCATAGTGTGTTTCCTAAACGTGTGACTCTGTTCTGTTTTGTAATTCAGTTCAAGTGTAGCGGTTTTTACATTCCCTCTCTAAGTGATATCTTATGATAAGTGTCTTTTTCTGTGTGACTTATTTCACTTAGAATCGTCGTACCTAAATCCACTCATCGTGCTGCTACTAGCCTTATGACGTTGATTTCATGGCTGAGTGATATTCCATTGTACATGAGGACCCCAACTTCTTTATCCATTTTTCTCTTTCCTAGGATATTTAAGGTGTAATGAAGTGGGGGTTCTTGTCAACAGAGCAGCCCTAAACTTTGGGGTGCCTGTGTCTTGCTGATTTTTAGTTTTCCCAATTTATACGCCCATGAGTGGAAGTGCCCTATGCTCTCCAAGCTGTGTTTTTTAGATGTTTCAGAACACACCGTACACTTCTCCAGAGTGGCTGTTGGCAATTTACATCCCGCCCATCAGCGTAGCAAGGCTCCCATTTCTCCATGGCCGGTCCTGCATTTCTGGTTTGGACACTTTTTTCCGCATGGCCCTTTTGCCCGCTGGGAAGCGAGACTTCTTTGGAGCGCTGATTGGCCTTTCCAGGTTGCTTGGTTGGCCAAAAAGGGCGTATGCGTTTTTTCCTGAATATATTCAGGAAAAAACGCATACGCCCTTTTTGGCCAAGGGCATCATTGTCCACGTTTTGCCGCTTTTCATGTGCTTTCAAGGCGATTCGAATCTACCTCCTGAAATCTGTTTCCTGCAATTCTGCCTTGCTTTCAAAGCCTCTTCGTTGCCTTCCCTTAATATATTTGTGGACGAGAGGTATCATTTAAAACTCTGCAGGTTTGTGAATTGCAGTGCCCCTGAGCTCCATTTTTCAACTCGCTTTTTTGGGAGCTGGCCGCAAAAGCGCAGGATTGCTTCAGGCCCTCTTCTGGTTCTGGGGGGCAGGCTGAGCTTGTGCTTAATTCTTCTTCCTGATGGGAAAATAGAGTGACCTGTGCCTGTCCCAACACCTAGAGCTAGTCTCTCATTGGTTCCCCCTCTTCCCGTTCATCCTCAGGACAAATTGCAACCTGTACGGAACAGGAGGTTAAAGGTGCTGATTCTCCAAGGAGGGAGATGGCTAGTAAATCGGCTGGAATGGCGAACCCGAGCAAAGGAGATGAGAAATGAGGTGCGTTTTAGAAACCTTTCCCGATCACACGGTGTACCATCTTCTGGGTTTCTCATGCCTGTTTTCGACGTAGGAAGATGCCCTTGAACCTGGAGATTTGGGACCCATGGGATGGGTACCATGCAGTATTACTTGAAAGGGTCTGCGTTGGCTCACCCAACCTCACCGAACCTCTCAGCCCCAAGAGTGTCCACCCTTATGTCTCAATCAGCTGTGGGTCTAGATATGGTCAATCCAGGTTGCATCACAGCCCCTGAACGAATTTTGTAAGAATTTCTCTCTCTTTCACTGTCTTTATTTCACGGGTTTTGAAAAGTAATTTATTTTTATAATGGGGTTTAGCTGCTTTTCACGGCTGTGTTTATGCCGCTTTACACCCCCTTGACTCACTTACAGAGAGATATCAATACATAGGTTTGAAGATTCTTACTAGTCAGATATATTCTTGTGCGGTGAATAGGGGGTGTTGAGTCCAGTTCACTGAAAAAGGAATAGGTCTTGTCTCTTACATATTGGGTTTATGGAACGGTATCTGAGCTAATTTGAAACCCTTGTTTTATGCATCACCCCACCTCACCTTTCCCGTTCAGCAGCCATAGTGTGTTTCCTAAACCTGTGACTCTGTTCTGTTTTGTAATTCAGTTCAAGTGTAGCGGTTCTACATTCCCTCTAGAAGTGAAATCTTATGATAAGTGTCTTTTTCTGTGTGACTTATTTCACTTAGAATCGTCGTACCTAAATCCACTCATCGTGCTGCTACTAGCCTTATGACGTTGATTTCCTGGCTGAGTGATATTCCATTGTACATGAGGACCACAACTTCTTTATCCATTTTTCTCTTTCCTAGGATATTTAAGGTGTAATGAAGTGGGGGTTTTTGTCAACAGAGCAGCCCTAAACTTTGGGGTGCCTGTGTCTTGCTGATTTTTAGTTTTCCCAATTTATACGCCCATGAGTGGAAGTGCCCTATGCTCTCCAAGCTGTGTTTTTTAGATGTTTCAGAACACACCGTACACTTCTCCAGAGTGGCTGTTGGCAATTTACATCCCACCCATCAGCGTAGCAAGGCTCCCATTTCTCCATGGCCGGTCCTGCATTTCTTGTTTGGACACTTTTTTCCGCATGGCCCTTTTGCCCGCTGGGAAGCGAGACTCCTTTGGAGTGCTGATTGGCCTTTCCAGGTTGCTTGGTTGGCCAAAAAGGGCGTATGCGTTTTTTCCTGAATATATTCAGGAAAAAACGCATACGCCCTTTTTGGCCAAGGGCATCATTGTCCACGTTTTGCCGCTTTTCATGTGCTTTCAAGGCGATTCGAATCTACCTCCTGAAATCTGTTTCCTGCAATTCTGCCTTGCTTTCAAAGCCTCTTCGTTGCCTTCCCTTAATATATTTGTGGACGAGAGGTATCATTTAAAACTCTGCAGGTTTGTGAATTGCAGTGCCCCTGAGCTCCATTTTTCAACTCGCTTTTTTGGGAGCTGGCCGCAAAAGCGCAGGATTGCTTCAGGCCCTCTTCTGGTTCTGGGGGGCAGGCTGAGCTTGTGCTTAATTCTTCTTCCTGATGGGAAAATAGAGTGACCTGTGCCTGTCCCAACACCTAGAGCTAGTCTCTCATTGGTTCCCCCTCTTCCCCTTCATCCTCAGGACAAATTGCAACCTGTACGGAACAGGAGGTTAAAGGTGCTGATTCTCCAAGGAGGGAGATGGCTAGTAAATCGGCTGGAATGGCGAACCCGAGCAAAGGAGATGAGAAATGAGGTGCGTTTTAGAAACCTTTCCCGATCACACGGTGTACCATCTTCTGGGTTTCTCATGCCTGTTTTCGACGTAGGAAGATGCCCTTGAACCTGGAGATTTGGGACCCATGGGATGGGTACCATGCAGTATTACTTGAAAGGGTCTGCGTTGGCTCACCCAACCTCACCGAACCTCTCAGCCCCAAGAGTGTCCACCCTTATGTCTCAATCAGCTGTGGGTCTAGATATGGTCAATCCAGGTTGCATCACAGCCCCTGAACGAATTTTGTAAGAATTTCTCTCTCTTTCACTGTCTTTGTTTCACGGGTTTTGAAAAGTAATTTATTTTTATAATGGGGTTTAGCTGCTTCTCACAGCTGTGTTTATGCCGCTTTACACCCCCTTGACTCACTTACGGAGAGATATCAATACATAGGTTTGAAGATTCTTCCTAGTCAGATATATTCTTGTGCGGTGAATAGGGGGTGTTGAGTCCAGTTCACTGAAAAAGGAATAGGTCTTGTCTCTTACATATTAGGTTTATGGAACGGTATCTGAGCTAATTTGAAACCCTTGTTTTATGCATCACCCCACCTCGCCTTTCCCGTTCAGCAGCCATAGTGTGTTTCCTAAACGTGTGACTCTGTTCTGTTTTGCAATTCAGTTCAAGTGTAGCGGTTTTTACATTCCCTCTCTAAGTGATATCTTATGATAAGTGTCTTTTTCTGTGTGACTTATTTCACTTAGAATCGTCCTACCTAAATCCACTCATCGTGCTGCTACTAGCCTTATGACGTTGATTTCATGGCTGAGTGATATTCCATTGTACATGAGGACCCCAACTTCTTTATCCATTTTTCTCTTTCCTAGGATATTTAAGGTGTAATGAAGTGGGGGTTCTTGTCAACAGAGCAGCCCTAAACTTTGGGGTGCCTGTGTCTTGCTGATTTTTAGTTTTCCCAATTTATACGCCCATGAGTGGAAGTGCCCTATGCTCTCCAAGCTGTGGTTTTTAGATGTTTCAGAACACACCGTACACTTCTCCAGAGTGGCTGTTGGCAATTTACATCCCACCCGTCAGCGAAGCAAGGCTCCCATTTCTCCATGGCCGGTCCTGCATTTCTGGTTTGGACACTTTTTTCCGCATGGCCCTTTTGCCCGCTGGGAAGCGAGACTTTTTTGGAGCGCTGATTTGCCTTTCCAGGTTGCTTGGTTGGCCAAAAAGGGCGTATGCGTTTTTTCCTGAATATATTCAGGAAAAAACGCATACGCCCTTTTTGGCCAAGGGCATCATTGTCCACGTTTTGCCGCTTTTCATGTGCTTTCAAGGCGATTCGAATCTACCTCCTGAAATCTGTTTCCTGCAATTCTGCCTTGCTTTCAAAGCCTCTTCGTTGCCTTCCCTTAATATATTTGTGGACGAGAGGTATCATTTAAAACTCTGCAGGTTTGTGAATTGCAGTGCCCCTGAGCTCCATTTTTCAACTCGCTTTTTTGGGAGCTGGCCGCAAAAGCGCAGGATTGCTTCCGGCCCTCTTCTGGTTCTGGGGGGCAGGCTGAGCTTGTGCTTAATTCTTCTTCCTGATGGGAAAATAGAGTGACCTGTGCCTGTCCCAACACCTAGAGCTAGTCTCTCATTGGTTCCCCCTCTTCCCCTTCATCCTCAGGACAAATTGCAACCTGTACGGAACAGGAGGTTAAAGGTGCTGATTCTCCAAGGAGGGAGATGGCTAGTAAATCGGCTGGAATGGCGCACCCGAGCAAAGGAGATGAGAAATGAGGTGCGTTTTAGAAACCTTTCCCGATCACACGGTGTACCATCTTCTGGGTTTCTCATGCCTGTTTTCGACGTAGGAAGATGCCCTTGAACCTGGAGATTTGGGACCCATGGGATGGGTACCATGCAGTATTACTTGAAAGGGTCTGCGTTGGCTCACCCAACCTCACCGAACCTCTCAGCCCCAAGAGTGTCCACCCTTATGTCTCAATCAGCTGTGGGTCTAGATATGGTCAATCCAGGTTGCATCACAGCCCCTGAACGAATTTTGTAAGAATTTCTCTCTCTTTCACTGTCTTTATTTCACGGGTTTTGAAAAGTAATTTATTTTTATAATGGGGTTTAGCTGCTTTTCACGGCTGTGTTTATGCCGCTTTACACCCCCTTGACTCACTTACAGAGAGATATCAATACATAGGTTTGAAGATTCTTACTAGTCAGATATATTCTTGTGCGGTGAATAGGGGGTGTTGAGTCCAGTTCACTGAAAAAGGAATAGGTCTTGTCTCTTACATATTGGGTTTATGGAACGGTATCGGAGCTAATTTGAAACCCTTGTTTTATGCATCACCCCACCTCACCTTTCCCGTTCAGCAGCCATAGTGTGTTTCCTAAACCTGTGACTCTGTTCTGTTTTGTAATTCAGTTCAAGTGTAGCGGTTCTACATTCCCTCTAGAAGTGATATCTTATGATAAGTGTCTTTTTCTGTGTGACTTATTTCACTTAGAATCGTCGTACCTAAATCCACTCATCGTGCTGCTACTAGCCTTATGACGTTGATTTCCTGGCTGAGTGATATTCCATTGTACATGAGGACCACAACTTCTTTATCCATTTTTCTCTTTCCTAGGATATTTAAGGTGTAATGAAGTGGGGGTTTTTGTCAACAGAGCAGCCCTAAACTTTGGGGTGCCTGTGTCTTGCTGATTTTTAGTTTTCCCAATTTATACGCCCATGAGTGGAAGTGCCCTATGCTCTCCAAGCTGTGTTTTTTAGATGTTTCAGAACACACCGTACACTTCTCCAGAGTGGCTGTTGGCAATTTACATCCCACCCATCAGCGTAGCAAGGCTCCCATTTCTCCATGGCCGGTCCTGCATTTCTTGTTTGGACACTTTTTTCCGCATGGCCCTTTTGCCCGCTGGGAAGCGAGACTCCTTTGGAGTGCTGATTGGCCTTTCCAGGTTGCTTGGTTGGCCAAAAAGGGCGTATGCGTTTTTTCCTGAATATATTCAGGAAAAAACGCATACGCCCTTTTTGGCCAAGGGCATCATTGTCCACGTTTTGCCGCTTTTCATGTGCTTTCAAGGCGATTCGAATCTACCTCCTGAAATCTGTTTCCTGCAATTCTGCCTTGCTTTCAAAGCCTCTTCGTTGCCTTCCCTTAATATATTTGTGGACGAGAGGTATCATTTAAAACTCTGCAGGTTTGTGAATTGCAGTGCCCCTGAGCTCCATTTTTCAACTCGCTTTTTTGGGAGCTGGCCGCAAAAGCGCAGGATTGCTTCAGGCCCTCTTCTGGTTCTGGGGGGCAGGCTGAGCTTGTGCTTAATTCTTCTTCCTGATGGGAAAATAGAGTGACCTGTGCCTGTCCCAACACCTAGAGCTAGTCTCTCATTGGTTCCCCCTCTTCCCGTTCATCCTCAGGACAAATTGCAACCTGTACGGAACAGGAGGTTAAAGGTGCTGATTCTCCAAGGAGGGAGATGGCTAGTAAATCGGCTGGAATGGCGAACCCGAGCAAAGGAGATGAGAAATGAGGTGCGTTTTAGAAACCTTTCCCGATCACACGGTGTACCATCTTCTGGGTTTCTCATGCCTGTTTTCGACGTAGGAAGATGCCCTTGAACCTGGAGATTTGGGACCCATGGGATGGGTACCATGCAGTATTACTTGAAAGGGTCTGCGTTGGCTCACCCAACCTCACCGAACCTCTCAGCCCCAAGAGTGTCCACCCTTATGTCTCAATCAGCTGTGGGTCTAGATATGGTCAATCCAGGTTGCATCACAGCCCCTGAACGAATTTTGTAAGAATTTCTCTCTCTTTCACTGTCTTTGTTTCACGGGTTTTGAAAAGTAATTTCTTTTTATAATGGGGTTTAGCTGCTTCTCACAGCTGTGTTTATGCCGCTTTACACCCCCTTGACTCACTTACGGAGAGATATCAATACATAGGTTTGAAGATTCTTCCTAGTCAGATATATTCTTGTGCGGTGAATAGGGGGTGTTGAGTCCAGTTCACTGAAAAAGGAATAGGTCTTGTCTCTTACATATTAGGTTTATGGAACGGTATCTGAGCTAATTTGAAACCCTTGTTTTATGCATCACCCCACCTCGCCTTTCCCGTTCAGCAGCCATAGTGTGTTTCCTAAACGTGTGACTCTGTTCTGTTTTGCAATTCAGTTCAAGTGTAGCGGTTTTTACATTCCCTCTCTAAGTGATATCTTATGATAAGTGTCTTTTTCTGTGTGACTTATTTCACTTAGAATCGTCCTACCTAAATCCACTCATCGTGCTGCTACTAGCCTTATGACGTTGATTTCATGGCTGAGTGATATTCCATTGTACATGAGGACCCCAACTTCTTTATCCATTTTTCTCTTTCCTAGGATATTTAAGGTGTAATGAAGTGGGGGTTCTTGTCAACAGAGCAGCCCTAAACTTTGGGGTGCCTGTGTCTTGCTGATTTTTAGTTTTCCCAATTTATACGCCCATGAGTGGAAGTGCCCTATACTCTCCAAGCTGTGGTTTTTAGATGTTTCAGAACACACCGTACACTTCTCCAGAGTGGCTGTTGGCAATTTACATCCCACCCGTCAGCGTAGCAAGGCTCCCATTTCTCCATGGCCGGTCCTGCATTTCTTGTTTGGACACTTTTTTCCGCATGGCCCTTTTGCCCGCTGGGAAGCGAGACTCCTTTGGAGTGCTGATTGGCCTTTCCAGGTTGCTTGGTTGGCCAAAAAGGGCGTATGCGTTTTTTCCTGAATATATTCAGGAAAAAACGCATACGCCCTTTTTGGCCAAGGGCATCATTGTCCACGTTTTGCCGCTTTTCATGTGCTTTCAAGGCGATTCGAATCTACCTCCTGAAATCTGTTTCCTGCAATTCTGCCTTGCTTTCAAAGCCTCTTCGTTGCCTTCCCTTAATATATTTGTGGACGAGAGGTATCATTTAAAACTCTGCAGGTTTGTGAATTGCAGTGCCCCTGAGCTCCATTTTTCAACTCGCTTTTTTGGGAGCTGGCCGCAAAAGCGCAGGATTGCTTCCGGCCCTCTTCTGGTTCTGGGGGGCAGGCTGAGCTTGTGCTTAATTCTTCTTCCTGATGGGAAAATAGAGTGACCTGTGCCTGTCCCAACACCTAGAGCTAGTCTCTCATTGGTTCCCCCTCTTCCCCTTCATCCTCAGGACAAATTGCAACCTGTACGGAACAGGAGGTTAAAGGTGCTGATTCTCCAAGGAGGGAGATGGCTAGTAAATCGGCTGGAATGGCGCACCCGAGCAAAGGAGATGAGAAATGAGGTGCGTTTTAGAAACCTTTCCCGATCACACGGTGTACCATCTTCTGGGTTTCTCATGCCTGTTTTCGACGTAGGAAGATGCCCTTGAACCTGGAGATTTGGGACCCATGGGATGGGTACCATGCAGTATTACTTGAAAGGGTCTGCGTTGGCTCACCCAACCTCACCGAACCTCTCAGCCCCAAGAGTGTCCACCCTTATGTCTCAATCAGCTGTGGGTCTAGATATGGTCAATCCAGGTTGCATCACAGCCCCTGAACGAATTTTGTGAGAATTTCTCTCTCTTTCACTGTCTTTATTTCACGGGTTTTGAAATGTAATTTATTTTTATAATGGGGTTTAGCTGCTTTTCACGGCTGTGTTTATGCCGCTTTACACCCCCTTGACTCACTTACAGAGAGATATCAATACATAGGTTTGAAGATTCTTACTAGTCAGATATATTCTTGTGCGGTGAATAGGGGGTGTTGAGTCCAGTTCACTGAAAAAGGAATAGGTCTTGTCTCTTACATATTGGGTTTATGGAACGGTATCTGAGCTAATTTGAAACCCTTGTTTTATGCATCACCCCACCTCACCTTTCCCGTTCAGCAGCCATAGTGTGTTTCCTAAACCTGTGACTCTGTTCTGTTTTGTAATTCAGTTCAAGTGTAGCGGTTCTACATTCCCTCTAGAAGTGATATCTTATGATAAGTGTCTTTTTCTGTGTGACTTATTTCACTTAGAATCGTCGTACCTAAATCCACTCATCGTGCTGCTACTAGCCTTATGACGTTGATTTCCTGGCTGAGTGATATTCCATTGTACATGAGGACCACAACTTCTTTATCCATTTTTCTCTTTCCTAGGATATTTAAGGTGTAATGAAGTGGGGGTTCTTGTCAACAGAGCAGCCCTAAACTTTGGGGTGCCTGTGTCTTGCTGATTTTTAGTTTTCCCAATTTATACGGCCATGAGTGGAAGTGCCCTATGCTCTCCAAGCTGTGTTTTTTAGATGTTTCAGAACACACCGTACACTTCTCCAGAGTGGCTGTTGGCAATTTACATCCCACCCGTCAGCGAATCAAGGCTCCCATTTCTCCATGGCCGGTCCTGCATTTCTGGTTTGGACACTTTTTTCCGCATGGCCCTTTTGCCCGCTGGGAAGCGAGACTTTTTTGGAGCGCTGATTTGCCTTTCCAGGTTGCTTGGTTGGCCAAAAAGGGCGTATGCGTTTTTTTCTGAATATATTCAGGAAAAAACGCATACGCCCTTTTTGGCCAAGGGCATCATTGTCCACGTTTTGCCGCTTTTCATGTGCTTTCAAGGCGATTCGAATCTACCTCCTGAAATCTGTTTCCTGCAATTCTGCCTTGCTTTCAAAGCCTCTTCGTTGCCTTCCCTTAATATATTTGTGGACGAGAGGTATCATTTAAAACTCTGCAGGTTTGTGAATTGCAGTGCCCCTGAGCTCCATTTTTCAACTCGCTTTTTTGGGAGCTGGCCGCAAAAGCGCAGGATTGCTTCCGGCCCTCTTCTGGTTCTGGGGGGCAGGCTGAGCTTGTGCTTAATTCTTCTTCCTGATGGGAAAATAGAGTGACCTGTGCCTGTCCCAACACCTAGAGCTAGTCTCTCATTGGTTCCCCCTCTTCCCCTTCATCCTCAGGACAAATTGCAACCTGTACGGAACAGGAGGTTAAAGGTGCTGATTCTCCAAGGAGGGAGATGGCTAGTAAATCGGCTGGAATGGCGCACCCGAGCAAAGGAGATGAGAAATGAGGTGCGTTTTAGAAACCTTTCCCGATCACACGGTGTACCATCTTCTGGGTTTCTCATGCCTGTTTTCGACGTAGGAAGATGCCCTTGAACCTGGAGATTTGGGACCCATGGGATGGGTACCATGCAGTATTACTTGAAAGGGTCTGCGTTGGCTCACCCAACCTCACCGAACCTCTCAGCCCCAAGAGTGTCCACCCTTATGTCTCAATCAGCTGTGGGTCTAGATATGGTCAATCCAGGTTGCATCACAGCCCCTGAACGAATTTTGTAAGAATTTCTCTCTCTTTCACTGTCTTTATTTCACGGGTTTTGAAAAGTAATTTATTTTTATAATGGGGTTTAGCTGCTTTTCACGGCTGTGTTTATGCCGCTTTACACCCCCTTGACTCACTTACAGAGAGATATCAATACATAGGTTTGAAGATTCTTACTAGTCAGATATATTCTTGTGCGGTGAATAGGGGGTGTTGAGTCCAGTTCACTGAAAAAGGAATAGGTCTTGTCTCTTACATATTGGGTTTATGGAACGGTATCGGAGCTAATTTGAAACCCTTGTTTTATGCATCACCCCACCTCACCTTTCCCGTTCAGCAGCCATAGTGTGTTTCCTAAACCTGTGACTCTGTTCTGTTTTGTAATTCAGTTCAAGTGTAGCGGTTCTACATTCCCTCTAGAAGTGATATCTTATGATAAGTGTCTTTTTCTGTGTGACTTATTTCACTTAGAATCGTCGTACCTAAATCCACTCATCGTGCTGCTACTAGCCTTATGACGTTGATTTCCTGGCTGAGTGATATTCCATTGTACATGAGGACCACAACTTCTTTATCCATTTTTCTCTTTCCTAGGATATTTAAGGTGTAATGAAGTGGGGGTTTTTGTCAACAGAGCAGCCCTAAACTTTGGGGTGCCTGTGTCTTGCTGATTTTTAGTTTTCCCAATTTATACGCCCATGAGTGGAAGTGCCCTATGCTCTCCAAGCTGTGTTTTTTAGATGTTTCAGAACACACCGTACACTTCTCCAGAGTGGCTGTTGGCAATTTACATCCCACCCATCAGCGTAGCAAGGCTCCCATTTCTCCATGGCCGGTCCTGCATTTCTTGTTTGGACACTTTTTTCCGCATGGCCCTTTTGCCCGCTGGGAAGCGAGACTCCTTTGGAGTGCTGATTGGCCTTTCCAGGTTGCTTGGTTGGCCAAAAAGGGCGTATGCGTTTTTTCCTGAATATATTCAGGAAAAAACGCATACGCCCTTTTTGGCCAAGGGCATCATTGTCCACGTTTTGCCGCTTTTCATGTGCTTTCAAGGCGATTCGAATCTACCTCCTGAAATCTGTTTCCTGCAATTCTGCCTTGCTTTCAAAGCCTCTTCGTTGCCTTCCCTTAATATATTTGTGGACGAGAGGTATCATTTAAAACTCTGCAGGTTTGTGAATTGCAGTGCCCCTGAGCTCCATTTTTCAACTCGCTTTTTTGGGAGCTGGCCGCAAAAGCGCAGGATTGCTTCAGGCCCTCTTCTGGTTCTGGGGGGCAGGCTGAGCTTGTGCTTAATTCTTCTTCCTGATGGGAAAATAGAGTGACCTGTGCCTGTCCCAACACCTAGAGCTAGTCTCTCATTGGTTCCCCCTCTTCCCCTTCATCCTCAGGACAAATTGCAACCTGTACGGAACAGGAGGTTAAAGGTGCTGATTCTCCAAGGAGGGAGATGGCTAGTAAATCGGCTGGAATGGCGAACCCGAGCAAAGGAGATGAGAAATGAGGTGCGTTTTAGAAACCTTTCCCGATCACACGGTGTACCATCTTCTGGGTTTCTCATGCCTGTTTTCGACGTAGGAAGATGCCCTTGAACCTGGAGATTTGGGACCCATGGGATGGGTACCATGCAGTATTACTTGAAAGGGTCTGCGTTGGCTCACCCAACCTCACCGAACCTCTCAGCCCCAAGAGTGTCCACCCTTATGTCTCAATCAGCTGTGGGTCTAGATATGGTCAATCCAGGTTGCATCACAGCCCCTGAACGAATTTTGTAAGAATTTCTCTCTCTTTCACTGTCTTTGTTTCACGGGTTTTGAAAAGTAATTTATTTTTATAATGGGGTTTAGCTGCTTCTCACAGCTGTGTTTATGCCGCTTTACACCCCCTTGACTCACTTACGGAGAGATATCAATACATAGGTTTGAAGATTCTTCCTAGTCAGATATATTCTTGTGCGGTGAATAGGGGGTGTTGAGTCCAGTTCACTGAAAAAGGAATAGGTCTTGTCTCTTACATATTAGGTTTATGGAACGGTATCTGAGCTAATTTGAAACCCTTGTTTTATGCATCACCCCACCTCGCCTTTCCCGTTCAGCAGCCATAGTGTGTTTCCTAAACGTGTGACTCTGTTCTGTTTTGCAATTCAGTTCAAGTGTAGCGGTTTTTACATTCCCTCTCTAAGTGATATCTTATGATAAGTGTCTTTTTCTGTGTGACTTATTTCACTTAGAATCGTCCTACCTAAATCCACTCATCGTGCTGCTACTAGCCTTATGACGTTGATTTCATGGCTGAGTGATATTCCATTGTACATGAGGACCCCAACTTCTTTATCCATTTTTCTCTTTCCTAGGATATTTAAGGTGTAATGAAGTGGGGGTTCTTGTCAACAGAGCAGCCCTAAACTTTGGGGTGCCTGTGTCTTGCTGATTTTTAGTTTTCCCAATTTATACGCCCATGAGTGGAAGTGCCCTATGCTCTCCAAGCTGTGGTTTTTAGATGTTTCAGAACACACCGTACACTTCTCCAGAGTGGCTGTTGGCAATTTACATCCCACCCGTCAGCGAAGCAAGGCTCCCATTTCTCCATGGCCGGTCCTGCATTTCTGGTTTGGACACTTTTTTCCGCATGGCCCTTTTGCCCGCTGGGAAGCGAGACTTTTTTGGAGCGCTGATTTGCCTTTCCAGGTTGCTTGGTTGGCCAAAAAGGGCGTATGCGTTTTTTCCTGAATATATTCAGGAAAAAACGCATACGCCCTTTTTGGCCAAGGGCATCATTGTCCACGTTTTGCCGCTTTTCATGTGCTTTCAAGGCGATTCGAATCTACCTCCTGAAATCTGTTTCCTGCAATTCTGCCTTGCTTTCAAAGCCTCTTCGTTGCCTTCCCTTAATATATTTGTGGACGAGAGGTATCATTTAAAACTCTGCAGGTTTGTGAATTGCAGTGCCCCTGAGCTCCATTTTTCAACTCGCTTTTTTGGGAGCTGGCCGCAAAAGCGCAGGATTGCTTCCGGCCCTCTTCTGGTTCTGGGGGGCAGGCTGAGCTTGTGCTTAATTCTTCTTCCTGATGGGAAAATAGAGTGACCTGTGCCTGTCCCAACACCTAGAGCTAGTCTCTCATTGGTTCCCCCTCTTCCCCTTCATCCTCAGGACAAATTGCAACCTGTACGGAACAGGAGGTTAAAGGTGCTGATTCTCCAAGGAGGGAGATGGCTAGTAAATCGGCTGGAATGGCGCACCCGAGCAAAGGAGATGAGAAATGAGGTGCGTTTTAGAAACCTTTCCCGATCACACGGTGTACCATCTTCTGGGTTTCTCATGCCTGTTTTCGACGTAGGAAGATGCCCTTGAACCTGGAGATTTGGGACCCATGGGATGGGTACCATGCAGTATTACTTGAAAGGGTCTGCGTTGGCTCACCCAACCTCACCGAACCTCTCAGCCCCAAGAGTGTCCACCCTTATGTCTCAATCAGCTGTGGGTCTAGATATGGTCAATCCAGGTTGCATCACAGCCCCTGAACGAATTTTGTGAGAATTTCTCTCTCTTTCACTGTCTTTATTTCACGGGTTTTGAAATGTAATTTATTTTTATAATGGGGTTTAGCTGCTTTTCACGGCTGTGTTTATGCCGCTTTACACCCCCTTGACTCACTTACAGAGAGATATCAATACATAGGTTTGAAGATTCTTACTAGTCAGATATATTCTTGTGCGGTGAATAGGGCGTGTTGAGTCCAGTTCACTGAAAAAGGAATAGATCTTGTCTCTTACATATTGGGTTTATGGAACGGTATCTGAGCTAATTTGAAACCCTTTTTTTATGCATCACCCCACCTCACCTTTCCCGTTCAGCAGCCATAGTGTGTTTCCTAAACCTGTGACTCTGTTCTGTTTTGTAATTCAGTTCAAGTGTAGCGGTTCTACATTCCCTCTAGAAGTGATATCTTATGATAAGTGTCTTTTTCTGTGTGACTTATTTCACTTAGAATCGTCGTACCTAAATCCACTCATCGTGCTGCTACTAGCCTTATGACGTTGATTTCCTGGCTGAGTGATATTCCATTGTACATGAGGACCACAACTTCTTTATCCATTTTTCTCTTTCCTAGGATATTTAAGGTGTAATGAAGTGGGGGTTCTTGTCAACAGAGCAGCCCTAAACTTTGGGGTGCCTGTGTCTTGCTGATTTTTAGTTTTCCCAATTTATACGGCCATGAGTGGAAGTGCCCTATGCTCTCCAAGCTGTGTTTTTTAGATGTTTCAGAACACACCGTACACTTCTCCAGAGTGGCTGTTGGCAATTTACATCCCACCCGTCAGCGAATCAAGGCTCCCATTTCTCCATGGCCGGTCCTGCATTTCTGGTTTGGACACTTTTTTCCGCATGGCCCTTTTGCCCGCTGGGAAGCGAGACTTTTTTGGAGCGCTGATTTGCCTTTCCAGGTTGCTTGGTTGGCCAAAAAGGGCGTATGCGTTTTTTTCTGAATATATTCAGGAAAAAACGCATACGCCCTTTTTGGCCAAGGGCATCATTGTCCACGTTTTGCCGCTTTTCATGTGCTTTCAAGGCGATTCGAATCTACCTCCTGAAATCTGTTTCCTGCAATTCTGCCTTGCTTTCAAAGCCTCTTCGTTGCCTTCCCTTAATATATTTGTGGACGAGAGGTATCATTTAAAACTCTGCAGGTTTGTGAATTGCAGTGCCCCTGAGCTCCATTTTTCAACTCGCTTTTTTGGGAGCTGGCCGCAAAAGCGCAGGATTGCTTCCGGCCCTCTTCTGGTTCTGGGGGGCAGGCTGAGCTTGTGCTTAATTCTTCTTCCTGATGGGAAAATAGAGTGACCTGTGCCTGTCCCAACACCTAGAGCTAGTCTCTCATTGGTTCCCCCTCTTCCCCTTCATCCTCAGGACAAATTGCAACCTGTACGGAACAGGAGGTTAAAGGTGCTGATTCTCCAAGGAGGGAGATGGCTAGTAAATCGGCTGGAATGGCGCACCCGAGCAAAGGAGATGAGAAATGAGGTGTGTTTTAGAAACCTTTCCCGATCACACGGTGTACCATCTTCTGGGTTTCTCATGCCTGTTTTCGACGTAGGAAGATGCCCTTGAACCTGGAGATTTGGGACCCATGGGATGGGTACCATGCAGTATTACTTGAAAGGGTCTGCGTTGGCTCACCCAACCTCACCGAACCTCTCAGCCCCAAGAGTGTCCACCCTTATGTCTCAATCAGCTGTGGGTCTAGATATGGTCAATCCAGGTTGCATCACAGCCCCTGAACGAATTTTGTAAGAATTTCTCTCTCTTTCACTGTCTTTATTTCACGGGTTTTGAAAAGTAATTTATTTTTATAATGGGGTTTAGCTGCTTTTCACGGCTGTGTTTATGCCGCTTTACACCCCCTTGACTCACTTACAGAGAGATATCAATACATAGGTTTGAAGATTCTTACTAGTCAGATATATTCTTGTGCGGTGAATAGGGGGTGTTGAGTCCAGTTCACTGAAAAAGGAATAGGTCTTGTCTCTTACATATTGGGTTTATGGAACGGTATCGGAGCTAATTTGAAACCCTTGTTTTATGCATCACCCCACCTCACCTTTCCCGTTCAGCAGCCATAGTGTGTTTCCTAAACCTGTGACTCTGTTCTGTTTTGTAATTCAGTTCAAGTGTAGCGGTTCTACATTCCCTCTAGAAGTGATATCTTATGATAAGTGTCTTTTTCTGTGTGACTTATTTCACTTAGAATCGTCGTACCTAAATCCACTCATCGTGCTGCTACTAGCCTTATGACGTTGATTTCCTGGCTGAGTGATATTCCATTGTACATGAGGACCACAACTTCTTTATCCATTTTTCTCTTTCCTAGGATATTTAAGGTGTAATGAAGTGGGGGTTTTTGTCAACAGAGCAGCCCTAAACTTTGGGGTGCCTGTGTCTTGCTGATTTTTAGTTTTCCCAATTTATACGCCCATGAGTGGAAGTGCCCTATGCTCTCCAAGCTGTGTTTTTTAGATGTTTCAGAACACACCGTACACTTCTCCAGAGTGGCTGTTGGCAATTTACATCCCACCCATCAGCGTAGCAAGGCTCCCATTTCTCCATGGCCGGTCCTGCATTTCTTGTTTGGACACTTTTTTCCGCATGGCCCTTTTGCCCGCTGGGAAGCGAGACTCCTTTGGAGTGCTGATTGGCCTTTCCAGGTTGCTTGGTTGGCCAAAAAGGGCGTATGCGTTTTTTCCTGAATATATTCAGGAAAAAACGCATACGCCCTTTTTGGCCAAGGGCATCATTGTCCACGTTTTGCCGCTTTTCATGTGCTTTCAAGGCGATTCGAATCTACCTCCTGAAATCTGTTTCCTGCAATTCTGCCTTGCTTTCAAAGCCTCTTCGTTGCCTTCCCTTAATATATTTGTGGACGAGAGGTATCATTTAAAACTCTGCAGGTTTGTGAATTGCAGTGCCCCTGAGCTCCATTTTTCAACTCGCTTTTTTGGGAGCTGGCCGCAAAAGCGCAGGATTGCTTCAGGCCCTCTTCTGGTTCTGGGGGGCAGGCTGAGCTTGTGCTTAATTCTTCTTCCTGATGGGAAAATAGAGTGACCTGTGCCTGTCCCAACACCTAGAGCTAGTCTCTCATTGGTTCCCCCTCTTCCCGTTCATCCTCAGGACAAATTGCAACCTGTACGGAACAGGAGGTTAAAGGTGCTGATTCTCCAAGGAGGGAGATGGCTAGTAAATCGGCTGGAATGGCGAACCCGAGCAAAGGAGATGAGAAATGAGGTGCGTTTTAGAAACCTTTCCCGATCACACGGTGTACCATCTTCTGGGTTTCTCATGCCTGTTTTCGACGTAGGAAGATGCCCTTGAACCTGGAGATTTGGGACCCATGGGATGGGTACCATGCAGTATTACTTGAAAGGGTCTGCGTTGGCTCACCCAACCTCACCGAACCTCTCAGCCCCAAGAGTGTCCACCCTTATGTCTCAATCAGCTGTGGGTCTAGATATGGTCAATCCAGGTTGCATCACAGCCCCTGAACGAATTTTGTAAGAATTTCTCTCTCTTTCACTGTCTTTGTTTCACGGGTTTTGAAAAGTAATTTATTTTTATAATGGGGTTTAGCTGCTTCTCACAGCTGTGTTTATGCCGCTTTACACCCCCTTGACTCACTTACGGAGAGATATCAATACATAGGTTTGAAGATTCTTCCTAGTCAGATATATTCTTGTGCGGTGAATAGGGGGTGTTGAGTCCAGTTCACTGAAAAAGGAATAGGTCTTGTCTCTTACATATTAGGTTTATGGAACGGTATCTGAGCTAATTTGAAACCCTTTTTTTATGCATCACCCCACCTCGCCTTTCCCGTTCAGCAGCCATAGTGTGTTTCCTAAACGTGTGACTCTGTTCTGTTTTGCAATTCAGTTCAAGTGTAGCGGTTTTTACATTCCCTCTCTAAGTGATATCTTATGATAAGTGTCTTTTTCTGTGTGACTTATTTCACTTAGAATCGTCCTACCTAAATCCACTCATCGTGCTGCTACTAGCCTTATGACGTTGATTTCATGGCTGAGTGATATTCCATTGTACATGAGGACCCCAACTTCTTTATCCATTTTTCTCTTTCCTAGGATATTTAAGGTGTAATGAAGTGGGGGTTCTTGTCAACAGAGCAGCCCTAAACTTTGGGGTGCCTGTGTCTTGCTGATTTTTAGTTTTCCCAATTTATACGCCCATGAGTGGAAGTGCCCTATGCTCTCCAAGCTGTGGTTTTTAGATGTTTCAGAACACACCGTACACTTCTCCAGAGTGGCTGTTGGCAATTTACATCCCACCCGTCAGCGAAGCAAGGCTCCCATTTCTCCATGGCCGGTCCTGCATTTCTGGTTTGGACACTTTTTTCCGCATGGCCCTTTTGCCCGCTGGGAAGCGAGACTTTTTTGGAGCGCTGATTTGCCTTTCCAGGTTGCTTGGTTGGCCAAAAAGGGCGTATGCGTTTTTTCCTGAATATATTCAGGAAAAAACGCATACGCCCTTTTTGGCCAAGGGCATCATTGTCCACGTTTTGCCGCTTTTCATGTGCTTTCAAGGCGATTCGAATCTACCTCCTGAAATCTGTTTCCTGCAATTCTGCCTTGCTTTCAAAGCCTCTTCGTTGCCTTCCCTTAATATATTTGTGGACGAGAGGTATCATTTAAAACTCTGCAGGTTTGTGAATTGCAGTGCCCCTGAGCTCCATTTTTCAACTCGCTTTTTTGGGAGCTGGCCGCCAAAGCGCAGGATTGCTTCAGGCCCTCTTCTGGTTCTGGGGGGCAGGCTGAGCTTGTGCTTAATTCTTCTTCCTGATGGGAAAATAGAGTGACCTGTGCCTGTCCCAACACCTAGAGCTAGTCTCTCATTGGTTCCCCCTCTTCCCGTTCATCCTCAGGACAAATTGCAACCTGTACGGAACAGGAGGTTAAAGGTGCTGATTCTCCAAGGAGGGAGATGGCTAGTAAATCGGCTGGAATGGCGAACCCGAGCAAAGGAGATGAGAAATGAGGTGCGTTTTAGAAACCTTTCCCGATCACACGGTGTACCATCTTCTGGGTTTCTCATGCCTGTTTTCGACGTAGGAAGATGCCCTTGAACCTGGAGATTTGGGACCCATGGGATGGGTACCATGCAGTATTACTTGAAAGGGTCTGCGTTGGCTCACCCAACCTCACCGAACCTCTCAGCCCCAAGAGTGTCCACCCTTATGTCTCAATCAGCTGTGGGTCTAGATATGGTCAATCCAGGTTGCATCACAGCCCCTGAACGAATTTTGTAAGAATTTCTCTCTCTTTCACTGTCTTTGTTTCACGGGTTTTGAAAAGTAATTTATTTTTATAATGGGGTTTAGCTGCTTCTCACAGCTGTGTTTATGCCGCTTTACACCCCCTTGACTCACTTACGGAGAGATATCAATACATAGGTTTGAAGATTCTTCCTAGTCAGATATATTCTTGTGCGGTGAATAGGGGGTGTTGAGTCCAGTTCACTGAAAAAGGAATAGGTCTTGTCTCTTACATATTAGGTTTATGGAACGGTATCTGAGCTAATTTGAAACCCTTGTTTTATGCATCACCCCACCTCGCCTTTCCCGTTCAGCAGCCATAGTGTGTTTCCTAAACGTGTGACTCTGTTCTGTTTTGCAATTCAGTTCAAGTGTAGCGGTTTTTACATTCCCTCTCTAAGTGATATCTTATGATAAGTGTCTTTTTCTGTGTGACTTATTTCACTTAGAATCGTCCTACCTAAATCCACTCATCGTGCTGCTACTAGCCTTATGACGTTGATTTCATGGCTGAGTGATATTCCATTGTACATGAGGACCCCAACTTCTTTATCCATTTTTCTCTTTCCTAGGATATTTAAGGTGTAATGAAGTGGGGGTTCTTGTCAACAGAGCAGCCCTAAACTTTGGGGTGCCTGTGTCTTGCTGATTTTTAGTTTTCCCAATTTATACGCCCATGAGTGGAAGTGCCCTATGCTCTCCAAGCTGTGGTTTTTAGATGTTTCAGAACACACCGTACACTTCTCCAGAGTGGCTGTTGGCAATTTACATCCCACCCGTCAGCGAAGCAAGGCTCCCATTTCTCCATGGCCGGTCCTGCATTTCTGGTTTGGACACTTTTTTCCGCATGGCCCTTTTGCCCGCTGGGAAGCGAGACTTTTTTGGAGCGCTGATTTGCCTTTCCAGGTTGCTTGGTTGGCCAAAAAGGGCGTATGCGTTTTTTCCTGAATATATTCAGGAAAAAACGCATACGCCCTTTTTGGCCAAGGGCATCATTGTCCACGTTTTGCCGCTTTTCATGTGCTTTCAAGGCGATTCGAATCTACCTCCTGAAATCTGTTTCCTGCAATTCTGCCTTGCTTTCAAAGCCTCTTCGTTGCCTTCCCTTAATATATTTGTGGACGAGAGGTATCATTTAAAACTCTGCAGGTTTGTGAATTGCAGTGCCCCTGAGCTCCATTTTTCAACTCGCTTTTTTGGGAGCTGGCCGCAAAAGCGCAGGATTGCTTCCGGCCCTCTTCTGGTTCTGGGGGGCAGGCTGAGCTTGTGCTTAATTCTTCTTCCTGATGGGAAAATAGAGTGACCTGTGCCTGTCCCAACACCTAGAGCTAGTCTCTCATTGGTTCCCCCTCTTCCCCTTCATCCTCAGGACAAATTGCAACCTGTATGGAACAGGAGGTTAAAGGTGCTGATTCTCCAAGGAGGGAGATGGCTAGTAAATCGGCTGGAATGGCGCACCCGAGCAAAGGAGATGAGAAATGAGGTGCGTTTTAGAAACCTTTCCCGATCACACGGTGTACCATCTTCTGGGTTTCTCATGCCTGTTTTCGACGTAGGAAGATGCCCTTGAACCTGGAGATTTGGGACCCATGGGATGGGTACCATGCAGTATTACTTGAAAGGGTCTGCGTTGGCTCACCCAACCTCACCGAACCTCTCAGCCCCAAGAGTGTCCACCCTTATGTCTCAATCAGCTGTGGGTCTAGATATGGTCAATCCAGGTTGCATCACAGCCCCTGAACGAATTTTGTGAGAATTTCTCTCTCTTTCACTGTCTTTATTTCACGGGTTTTGAAATGTAATTTATTTTTATAATGGGGTTTAGCTGCTTTTCACGGCTGTGTTTATGCCGCTTTACACCCCCTTGACTCACTTACAGAGAGATATCAATACATAGGTTTGAAGATTCTTACTAGTCAGATATATTCTTGTGCGGTGAATAGGGGGTGTTGAGTCCAGTTCACTGAAAAAGGAATAGGTCTTGTCTCTTACATATTGGGTTTATGGAACGGTATCTGAGCTAATTTGAAACCCTTGTTTTATGCATCACCCCACCTCACCTTTCCCGTTCAGCAGCCATAGTGTGTTTCCTAAACCTGTGACTCTGTTCTGTTTTGTAATTCAGTTCAAGTGTAGCGGTTCTACATTCCCTCTAGAAGTGATATCTTATGATAAGTGTCTTTTTCTGTGTGACTTATTTCACTTAGAATCGTCGTACCTAAATCCACTCATCGTGCTGCTACTAGCCTTATGACGTTGATTTCCTGGCTGAGTGATATTCCATTGTACATGAGGACCACAACTTCTTTATCCATTTTTCTCTTTCCTAGGATATTTAAGGTGTAATGAAGTGGGGGTTCTTGTCAACAGAGCAGCCCTAAACTTTGGGGTGCCTGTGTCTTGCTGATTTTTAGTTTTCCCAATTTATACGGCCATGAGTGGAAGTGCCCTATGCTCTCCAAGCTGTGTTTTTTAGATGTTTCAGAACACACCGTACACTTCTCCAGAGTGGCTGTTGGCAATTTACATCCCACCCGTCAGCGAATCAAGGCTCCCATTTCTCCATGGCCGGTCCTGCATTTCTGGTTTGGACACTTTTTTCCGCATGGCCCTTTTGCCCGCTGGGAAGCGAGACTTTTTTGGAGCGCTGATTTGCCTTTCCAGGTTGCTTGGTTGGCCAAAAAGGGCGTATGCGTTTTTTTCTGAATATATTCAGGAAAAAACGCATACGCCCTTTTTGGCCAAGGGCATCATTGTCCACGTTTTGCCGCTTTTCATGTGCTTTCAAGGCGATTCGAATCTACCTCCTGAAATCTGTTTCCTGCAATTCTGCCTTGCTTTCAAAGCCTCTTCGTTGCCTTCCCTTAATATATTTGTGGACGAGAGGTATCATTTAAAACTCTGCAGGTTTGTGAATTGCAGTGCCCCTGAGCTCCATTTTTCAACTCGCTTTTTTGGGAGCTGGCCGCAAAAGCGCAGGATTGCTTCCGGCCCTCTTCTGGTTCTGGGGGGCAGGCTGAGCTTGTGCTTAATTCTTCTTCCTGATGGGAAAATAGAGTGACCTGTGCCTGTCCCAACACCTAGAGCTAGTCTCTCATTGGTTCCCCCTCTTCCCCTTCATCCTCAGGACAAATTGCAACCTGTACGGAACAGGAGGTTAAAGGTGCTGATTCTCCAAGGAGGGAGATGGCTAGTAAATCGGCTGGAATGGCGCACCCGAGCAAAGGAGATGAGAAATGAGGTGCGTTTTAGAAACCTTTCCCGATCACACGGTGTACCATCTTCTGGGTTTCTCATGCCTGTTTTCGACGTAGGAAGATGCCCTTGAACCTGGAGATTTGGGACCCATGGGATGGGTACCATGCAGTATTACTTGAAAGGGTCTGCGTTGGCTCACCCAACCTCACCGAACCTCTCAGCCCCAAGAGTGTCCACCCTTATGTCTCAATCAGCTGTGGGTCTAGATATGGTCAATCCAGGTTGCATCACAGCCCCTGAACGAATTTTGTAAGAATTTCTCTCTCTTTCACTGTCTTTATTTCACGGGTTTTGAAAAGTAATTTATTTTTATAATGGGGTTTAGCTGCTTTTCACGGCTGTGTTTATGCCGCTTTACACCCCCTTGACTCACTTACAGAGAGATATCAATACATAGGTTTGAAGATTCTTACTAGTCAGATATATTCTTGTGCGGTGAATAGGGGGTGTTGAGTCCAGTTCACTGAAAAAGGAATAGGTCTTGTCTCTTACATATTGGGTTTATGGAACGGTATCGGAGCTAATTTGAAACCCTTGTTTTATGCATCACCCCACCTCACCTTTCCCGTTCAGCAGCCATAGTGTGTTTCCTAAACCTGTGACTCTGTTCTGTTTTGTAATTCAGTTCAAGTGTAGCGGTTCTACATTCCCTCTAGAAGTGATATCTTATGATAAGTGTCTTTTTCTGTGTGACTTATTTCACTTAGAATCGTCGTACCTAAATCCACTCATCGTGCTGCTACTAGCCTTATGACGTTGATTTCCTGGCTGAGTGATATTCCATTGTACATGAGGACCACAACTTCTTTATCCATTTTTCTCTTTCCTAGGATATTTAAGGTGTAATGAAGTGGGGGTTTTTGTCAACAGAGCAGCCCTAAACTTTGGGGTGCCTGTGTCTTGCTGATTTTTAGTTTTCCCAATTTATACGCCCATGAGTGGAAGTGCCCTATGCTCTCCAAGCTGTGTTTTTTAGATGTTTCAGAACACACCGTACACTTCTCCAGAGTGGCTGTTGGCAATTTACATCCCACCCATCAGCGTAGCAAGGCTCCCATTTCTCCATGGCCGGTCCTGCATTTCTTGTTTGGACACTTTTTTCCGCATGGCCCTTTTGCCCGCTGGGAAGCGAGACTCCTTTGGAGTGCTGATTGGCCTTTCCAGGTTGCTTGGTTGGCCAAAAAGGGCGTATGCGTTTTTTCCTGAATATATTCAGGAAAAAACGCATACGCCCTTTTTGGCCAAGGGCATCATTGTCCACGTTTTGCCGCTTTTCATGTGCTTTCAAGGCGATTCGAATCTACCTCCTGAAATCTGTTTCCTGCAATTCTGCCTTGCTTTCAAAGCCTCTTCGTTGCCTTCCCTTAATATATTTGTGGACGAGAGGTATCATTTAAAACTCTGCAGGTTTGTGAATTGCAGTGCCCCTGAGCTCCATTTTTCAACTCGCTTTTTTGGGAGCTGGCCGCAAAAGCGCAGGATTGCTTCAGGCCCTCTTCTGGTTCTGGGGGGCAGGCTGAGCTTGTGCTTAATTCTTCTTCCTGATGGGAAAATAGAGTGACCTGTGCCTGTCCCAACACCTAGAGCTAGTCTCTCATTGGTTCCCCCTCTTCCCGTTCATCCTCAGGACAAATTGCAACCTGTACGGAACAGGAGGTTAAAGGTGCTGATTCTCCAAGGAGGGAGATGGCTAGTAAATCGGCTGGAATGGCGAACCCGAGCAAAGGAGATGAGAAATGAGGTGCGTTTTAGAAACCTTTCCCGATCACACGGTGTACCATCTTCTGGGTTTCTCATGCCTGTTTTCGACGTAGGAAGATGCCCTTGAACCTGGAGATTTGGGACCCATGGGATGGGTACCATGCAGTATTACTTGAAAGGGTCTGCGTTGGCTCACCCAACCTCACCGAACCTCTCAGCCCCAAGAGTGTCCACCCTTATGTCTCAATCAGCTGTGGGTCTAGATATGGTCAATCCAGGTTGCATCACAGCCCCTGAACGAATTTTGTAAGAATTTCTCTCTCTTTCACTGTCTTTGTTTCACGGGTTTTGAAAAGTAATTTATTTTTATAATGGGGTTTAGCTGCTTCTCACAGCTGTGTTTATGCCGCTTTACACCCCCTTGACTCACTTACGGAGAGATATCAATACATAGGTTTGAAGATTCTTCCTAGTCAGATATATTCTTGTGCGGTGAATAGGGGGTGTTGAGTCCAGTTCACTGAAAAAGGAATAGGTCTTGTCTCTTACATATTAGGTTTATGGAACGGTATCTGAGCTAATTTGAAACCCTTTTTTTATGCATCACCCCACCTCGCCTTTCCCGTTCAGCAGCCATAGTGTGTTTCCTAAACGTGTGACTCTGTTCTGTTTTGCAATTCAGTTCAAGTGTAGCGGTTTTTACATTCCCTCTCTAAGTGATATCTTATGATAAGTGTCTTTTTCTGTGTGACTTATTTCACTTAGAATCGTCCTACCTAAATCCACTCATCGTGCTGCTACTAGCCTTATGACGTTGATTTCATGGCTGAGTGATATTCCATTGTACATGAGGACCCCAACTTCTTTATCCATTTTTCTCTTTCCTAGGATATTTAAGGTGTAATGAAGTGGGGGTTCTTGTCAACAGAGCAGCCCTAAACTTTGGGGTGCCTGTGTCTTGCTGATTTTTAGTTTTCCCAATTTATACGCCCATGAGTGGAAGTGCCCTATGCTCTCCAAGCTGTGGTTTTTAGATGTTTCAGAACACACCGTACACTTCTCCAGAGTGGCTGTTGGCAATTTACATCCCACCCGTCAGCGAAGCAAGGCTCCCATTTCTCAATGGCCGGTCCTGCATTTCTGGTTTGGACACTTTTTTCCGCATGGCCCTTTTGCCCGCTGGGAAGCGAGACTTTTTTGGAGCGCTGATTTGCCTTTCCAGGTTGCTTGGTTGGCCAAAAAGGGCGTATGCGTTTTTTCCTGAATATATTCAGGAAAAAACGCATACGCCCTTTTTGGCCAAGGGCATCATTGTCCACGTTTTGCCGCTTTTCATGTGCTTTCAAGGCGATTCGAATCTACCTCCTGAAATCTGTTTCCTGCAATTCTGCCTTGCTTTCAAAGCCTCTTCGTTGCCTTCCCTTAATATATTTGTGGACGAGAGGTATCATTTAAAACTCTGCAGGTTTGTGAATTGCAGTGCCCCTGAGCTCCATTTTTCAACTCGCTTTTTTGGGAGCTGGCCGCAAAAGCGCAGGATTGCTTCCGGCCCTCTTCTGGTTCTGGGGGGCAGGCTGAGCTTGTGCTTAATTCTTCTTCCTGATGGGAAAATAGAGTGACCTGTGCCTGTCCCAACACCTAGAGCTAGTCTCTCATTGGTTCCCCCTCTTCCCCTTCATCCTCAGGACAAATTGCAACCTGTACGGAACAGGAGGTTAAAGGTGCTGATTCTCCAAGGAGGGAGATGGCTAGTAAATCGGCTGGAATGGCGCACCCGAGCAAAGGAGATG
Source organism: Balaenoptera acutorostrata (assembly GCF_949987535.1). NCBI lineage: Eukaryota > Metazoa > Chordata > Mammalia > Artiodactyla > Balaenopteridae > Balaenoptera > Balaenoptera acutorostrata. The sequence continues at coordinate 149,757 of NW_026645671.1, read as the reverse complement.
AGAAATGAGGTGCGTTTTAGAAACCTTTCCCGATCACACGGTGTACCATCTTCTGGGTTTCTCATGCCTGTTTTCGACGTAGGAAGATGCCCTTGAACCTGGAGATTTGGGACCCATGGGATGGGTACCATGCAGTATTACTTGAAAGGGTCTGCGTTGGCTCACCCAACCTCACCGAACCTCTCAGCCCCAAGAGTGTCCACCCTTATGTCTCAATCAGCTGTGGGTCTAGATATGGTCAATCCAGGTTGCATCACAGCCCCTGAACGAATTTTGTAAGAATTTCTCTCTCTTTCACTGTCTTTATTTCACGGGTTTTGAAAAGTAATTTATTTTTATAATGGGGTTTAGCTGCTTTTCACGGCTGTGTTTATGCCGCTTTACACCCCCTTGACTCACTTACAGAGAGATATCAATACATAGGTTTGAAGATTCTTACTAGTCAGATATATTCTTGTGCGGTGAATAGGGGGTGTTGAGTCCAGTTCACTGAAAAAGGAATAGGTCTTGTCTCTTACATATTGGGTTTATGGAACGGTATCGGAGCTAATTTGAAACCCTTGTTTTATGCATCACCCCACCTCACCTTTCCCGTTCAGCAGCCATAGTGTGTTTCCTAAACCTGTGACTCTGTTCTGTTTTGTAATTCAGTTCAAGTGTAGCGGTTCTACATTCCCTCTAGAAGTGATATCTTATGATAAGTGTCTTTTTCTGTGTGACTTATTTCACTTAGAATCGTCGTACCTAAATCCACTCATCGTGCTGCTACTAGCCTTATGACGTTGATTTCCTGGCTGAGTGATATTCCATTGTACATGAGGACCACAACTTCTTTATCCATTTTTCTCTTTCCTAGGATATTTAAGGTGTAATGAAGTGGGGGTTTTTGTCAACAGAGCAGCCCTAAACTTTGGGGTGCCTGTGTCTTGCTGATTTTTAGTTTTCCCAATTTATACGCCCATGAGTGGAAGTGCCCTATGCTCTCCAAGCTGTGTTTTTTAGATGTTTCAGAACACACCGTACACTTCTCCAGAGTGGCTGTTGGCAATTTACATCCCACCCATCAGCGTAGCAAGGCTCCCATTTCTCCATGGCCGGTCCTGCATTTCTTGTTTGGACACTTTTTTCCGCATGGCCCTTTTGCCCGCTGGGAAGCGAGACTCCTTTGGAGCGCTGATTGGCCTTTCCAGGTTGCTTGGTTGGCCAAAAAGGGCGTATGCGTTTTTTCCTGAATATATTCAGGAAAAAACGCATACGCCCTTTTTGGCCAAGGGCATCATTGTCCACGTTTTGCCGCTTTTCATGTGCTTTCAAGGCGATTCGAATCTACCTCCTGAAATCTGTTTCCTGCAATTCTGCCTTGCTTTCAAAGCCTCTTCGTTGCCTTCCCTTAATATATTTGTGGACGAGAGGTATCATTTAAAACTCTGCAGGTTTGTGAATTGCAGTGCCCCTGAGCTCCATTTTTCAACTCGCTTTTTTGGGAGCTGGCCGCCAAAGCGCAGGATTGCTTCAGGCCCTCTTCTGGTTCTGGGGGGCAGGCTGAGCTTGTGCTTAATTCTTCTTCCTGATGGGAAAATAGAGTGACCTGTGCCTGTCCCAACACCTAGAGCTAGTCTCTCATTGGTTCCCCCTCTTCCCGTTCATCCTCAGGACAAATTGCAACCTGTACGGAACAGGAGGTTAAAGGTGCTGATTCTCCAAGGAGGGAGATGGCTAGTAAATCGGCTGGAATGGCGAACCCGAGCAAAGGAGATGAGAAATGAGGTGCGTTTTAGAAACCTTTCCCGATCACACGGTGTACCATCTTCTGGGTTTCTCATGCCTGTTTTCGACGTAGGAAGATGCCCTTGAACCTGGAGATTTGGGACCCATGGGATGGGTACCATGCAGTATTACTTGAAAGGGTCTGCGTTGGCTCACCCAACCTCACCGAACCTCTCAGCCCCAAGAGTGTCCACCCTTATGTCTCAATCAGCTGTGGGTCTAGATATGGTCAATCCAGGTTGCATCACAGCCCCTGAACGAATTTTGTAAGAATTTCTCTCTCTTTCACTGTCTTTGTTTCACGGGTTTTGAAAAGTAATTTATTTTTATAATGGGGTTTAGCTGCTTCTCACAGCTGTGTTTATGCCGCTTTACACCCCCTTGACTCACTTACGGAGAGATATCAATACATAGGTTTGAAGATTCTTCCTAGTCAGATATATTCTTGTGCGGTGAATAGGGGGTGTTGAGTCCAGTTCACTGAAAAAGGAATAGGTCTTGTCTCTTACATATTAGGTTTATGGAACGGTATCTGAGCTAATTTGAAACCCTTGTTTTATGCATCACCCCACCTCGCCTTTCCCGTTCAGCAGCCATAGTGTGTTTCCTAAACGTGTGACTCTGTTCTGTTTTGCAATTCAGTTCAAGTGTAGCGGTTTTTACATTCCCTCTCTAAGTGATATCTTATGATAAGTGTCTTTTTCTGTGTGACTTATTTCACTTAGAATCGTCCTACCTAAATCCACTCATCGTGCTGCTACTAGCCTTATGACGTTGATTTCATGGCTGAGTGATATTCCATTGTACATGAGGACCCCAACTTCTTTATCCATTTTTCTCTTTCCTAGGATATTTAAGGTGTAATGAAGTGGGGGTTCTTGTCAACAGAGCAGCCCTAAACTTTGGGGTGCCTGTGTCTTGCTGATTTTTAGTTTTCCCAATTTATACGCCCATGAGTGGAAGTGCCCTATGCTCTCCAAGCTGTGGTTTTTAGATGTTTCAGAACACACCGTACACTTCTCCAGTGTGGCTGTTGGCAATTTACATCCCACCCGTCAGCGAAGCAAGGCTCCCATTTCTCCATGGCCGGTCCTGCATTTCTGGTTTGGACACTTTTTTCCGCATGGCCCTTTTGCCCGCTGGGAAGCGAGACTTTTTTGGAGCGCTGATTTGCCTTTCCAGGTTGCTTGGTTGGCCAAAAAGGGCGTATGCGTTTTTTCCTGAATATATTCAGGAAAAAACGCATACGCCCTTTTTGGCCAAGGGCATCATTGTCCACGTTTTGCCGCTTTTCATGTGCTTTCAAGGCGATTCGAATCTACCTCCTGAAATCTGTTTCCTGCAATTCTGCCTTGCTTTCAAAGCCTCTTCGTTGCCTTCCCTTAATATATTTGTGGACGAGAGGTATCATTTAAAACTCTGCAGGTTTGTGAATTGCAGTGCCCCTGAGCTCCATTTTTCAACTCGCTTTTTTGGGAGCTGGCCGCAAAAGCGCAGGATTGCTTCCGGCCCTCTTCTGGTTCTGGGGGGCAGGCTGAGCTTGTGCTTAATTCTTCTTCCTGATGGGAAAATAGAGTGACCTGTGCCTGTCCCAACACCTAGAGCTAGTCTCTCATTGGTTCCCCCTCTTCCCCTTCATCCTCAGGACAAATTGCAACCTGTACGGAACAGGAGGTTAAAGGTGCTGATTCTCCAAGGAGGGAGATGGCTAGTAAATCGGCTGGAATGGCGCACCCGAGCAAAGGAGATGAGAAATGAGGTGCGTTTTAGAAACCTTTCCCGATCACACGGTGTACCATCTTCTGGGTTTCTCATGCCTGTTTTCGACGTAGGAAGATGCCCTTGAACCTGGAGATTTGGGACCCATGGGATGGGTACCATGCAGTATTACTTGAAAGGGTCTGCGTTGGCTCACCCAACCTCACCGAACCTCTCAGCCCCAAGAGTGTCCACCCTTATGTCTCAATCAGCTGTGGGTCTAGATATGGTCAATCCAGGTTGCATCACAGCCCCTGAACGAATTTTGTAAGAATTTCTCTCTCTTTCACTGTCTTTGTTTCACGGGTTTTGAAAAGTAATTTATTTTTATAATGGGGTTTAGCTGCTTCTCACAGCTGTGTTTATGCCGCTTTACACCCCCTTGACTCACTTACGGAGAGATATCAATACATAGGTTTGAAGATTCTTCCTAGTCAGATATATTCTTGTGCGGTGAATAGGGGGTGTTGAGTCCAGTTCACTGAAAAAGGAATAGGTCTTGTCTCTTACATATTGGGTTTATGGAACGGTATCTGAGCTAATTTGAAACCCTTGTTTTATGCATCACCCCACCTCACCTTTCCCGTTCAGCAGCCATAGTGTGTTTCCTAAACCTGTGACTCTGTTCTGTTTTGTAATTCAGTTCAAGTGTAGCGGTTCTACATTCCCTCTAGAAGTGATATCTTATGATAAGTGTCTTTTTCTGTGTGACTTATTTCACTTAGAATCGTCGTACCTAAATCCACTCATCGTGCTGCTACTAGCCTTATGACGTTGATTTCCTGGCTGAGTGATATTCCATTGTACATGAGGACCACAACTTCTTTATCCATTTTTCTCTTTCCTAGGATATTTAAGGTGTAATGAAGTGGGGGTTCTTGTCAACAGAGCAGCCCTAAACTTTGGGGTGCCTGTGTCTTGCTGATTTTTAGTTTTCCCAATTTATACGGCCATGAGTGGAAGTGCCCTATGCTCTCCAAGCTGTGTTTTTTAGATGTTTCAGAACACACCGTACACTTCTCCAGAGTGGCTGTTGGCAATTTACATCCCACCCGTCAGCGAATCAAGGCTCCCATTTCTCCATGGCCGGTCCTGCATTTCTGGTTTGGACACTTTTTTCCGCATGGCCCTTTTGCCCGCTGGGAAGCGAGACTTTTTTGGAGCGCTGATTTGCCTTTCCAGGTTGCTTGGTTGGCCAAAAAGGGCGTATGCGTTTTTTTCTGAATATATTCAGGAAAAAACGCATACGCCCTTTTTGGCCAAGGGCATCATTGTCCACGTTTTGCCGCTTTTCATGTGCTTTCAAGGCGATTCGAATCTACCTCCTGAAATCTGTTTCCTGCAATTCTGCCTTGCTTTCAAAGCCTCTTCGTTGCCTTCCCTTAGTATATTTGTGGACGAGAGGTATCATTTAAAACTGTGCAGGTTTGTGAATTGCAGTGCCCCTGAGCTCCATTTTTCAACTCGCTTTTTTGGGAGCTGGCCGCCAAAGCGCAGGATTGCTTCAGGCCCTCTTCTGGTTCTGGGGGGCAGGCTGAGCTTGTGCTTAATTCTTCTTCCTGATGGGAAAATAGAGTGACCTGTGCCTGTCCCAACACCTAGAGCTAGTCTCTCATTGGTTCCCCCTCTTCCCGTTCATCCTCAGGACAAATTGCAACCTGTACGGAACAGGAGGTTAAAGGTGCTGATTCTCCAAGGAGGGAGATGGCTAGTAAATCGGCTGGAATGGCGAACCCGAGCAAAGGAGATGAGAAATGAGGTGCGTTTTAGAAACCTTTCCCGATCACACGGTGTACCATCTTCTGGGTTTCTCATGCCTGTTTTCGACGTAGGAAGATGCCCTTGAACCTGGAGATTTGGGACCCATGGGATGGGTACCATGCAGTATTACTTGAAAGGGTCTGCGTTGGCTCACCCAACCTCACCGAACCTCTCAGCCCCAAGAGTGTCCACCCTTATGTCTCAATCAGCTGTGGGTCTAGATATGGTCAATCCAGGTTGCATCACAGCCCCTGAACGAATTTTGTAAGAATTTCTCTCTCTTTCACTGTCTTTGTTTCACGGGTTTTGAAAAGTAATTTATTTTTATAATGGGGTTTAGCTGCTTCTCACAGCTGTGTTTATGCCGCTTTACACCCCCTTGACTCACTTACGGAGAGGTATCAATACATAGGTTTGAAGATTCTTCCTAGTCAGATATATTCTTGTGCGGTGAATAGGGGGTGTTGAGTCCAGTTCACTGAAAAAGGAATAGGTCTTGTCTCTTACATATTGGGTTTATGGAACGGTATCTGAGCTAATTTGAAACCCTTGTTTTATGCATCACCCCACCTCGCCTTTCCCGTTCAGCAGCCATAGTGTGTTTCCTAAACGTGTGACTCTGTTCTGTTTTGCAATTCAGTTCAAGTGTAGCGGTTTTTACATTCCCTCTCTAAGTGATATCTTATGATAAGTGTCTTTTTCTGTGTGACTTATTTCACTTAGAATCGTCGTACCTAAATCCACTCATCGTGCTGCTACTAGCCTTATGACGTTGATTTCATGGCTGAGTGATATTCCATTGTACATGAGGACCCCAACTTCTTTATCCATTTTTCTCTTTCCTAGGATATTTAAGGTGTAATGAAGTGGGGGTTCTTGTCAACAGAGCAGCCCTAAACTTTGGGGTGCCTTTGTCTTGCTGATTTTTAGTTTTCCCAATTTATACGCCCATGAGTGGAAGTGCCCTATGCTCTCCAAGCTGTGTTTTTAGATGTTTCAGAACACACCGTACACTTCTCCGGAGTGCCTGTTGGCAATTTACATCCCACCCATCAGCGTAGCAAGGCTCCCATTTCTCCATGGCCGGTCCTGCATTTCTGGTTTGGACACTTTTTTCCGCATGGCCCTTTTGCCCGCTGGGAAGCGAGACTTTTTTGGAGCGCTGATTTGCCTTTCCAGGTTGCTTGGTTGGCCAAAAAGGGCGTATGCGTTTTTTTCTGAATATATTCAGGAAAAAACGCATACGCCCTTTTTGGCCAAGGGCATCATTGTCCACGTTTTGCCGCTTTTCATGTGCTTTCAAGGCGATTCGAATCTACCTCCTGAAATCTGTTTCCTGCAATTCTGCCTTGCTTTCAAAGCCTCTTCGTTGCCTTCCCTTAATATATTTGTGGACGAGAGGTATAATTTAAAACTCTGCAGGTTTGTGAATTGCAGTGCCCCTGAGCTCCATTTTTCAACTCGCTTTTTTGGGAGCTGGCCGCAAAAGCGCAGGATTGCTTCCGGCCCTCTTCTGGTTCTGGGGGGCAGGCTGAGCTTGTGCTTAATTCTTCTTCCTGATGGGAAAATAGAGTGACCTGTGCCTGTCCCAACACCTAGAGCTAGTCTCTCATTGGTTCCCCCTCTTCCCGTTCATCCTCAGGACAAATTGCAACCTGTACGGAACAGGAGGTTAAAGGTGCTGATTCTCCAAGGAGGGAGATGGCTAGTAAATCGGCTGGAATGGCGAACCCGAGCAAAGGAGATGAGAAATGAGGTGCGTTTTAGAAACCTTTCCCGATCACACGGTGTACCATCTTCTGGGTTTCTCATGCCTGTTTTCGACGTAGGAAGATGCCCTTGAACCTGGAGATTTGGGACCCATGGGATGGGTACCATGCAGTATTACTTGAAAGGGTCTGCGTTGGCTCACCCAACCTCACCGAACCTCTCAGCCCCAAGAGTGTCCACCCTTATGTCTCAATCAGCTGTGGGTCTAGATATGGTCAATCCAGGTTGCATCACAGCCCCTGAACGAATTTTGTAAGAATTTCTCTCTCTTTCACTGTCTTTGTTTCACGGGTTTTGAAAAGTAATTTATTTTTATAATGGGGTTTAGCTGCTTTTCACGGCTGTGTTTATGCCGCTTTACACCCCCTTGACTCACTTACAGAGAGATATCAATACATAGGTTTGAAGATTCTTACTAGTCAGATATATTCTTGTGCGGTGAATAGGGGGTGTTGAGTCCAGTTCACTGAAAAAGGAATAGGTCTTGTCTCTTACATATTGGGTTTATGGAACGGTATCTGAGCTAATTTGAAACCCTTGTTTTATGCGTCACCCCACCTCACCTTTCCCGTTCAGCAGCCATAGTGTGTTTCCTAAACCTGTGACTCTGTTCTGTTTTGTAATTCAGTTCAAGTGTAGCGGTTCTACATTCCCTCTAGAAGTGATATCTTATGATAAGTGTCTTTTTCTGTGTGACTTATTTCACTTAGAATCGTCGTACCTAAATCCACTCATCGTGCTGCTACTAGCCTTATGACGTTGATTTCCTGGCTGAGTGATATTCCATTGTACATGAGGACCACAACTTCTTTATCCATTTTTCTCTTTCCTAGGATATTTAAGGTGTAATGAAGTGGGGGTTTTTGTCCACAGAGCAGCCCTAAACTTTGGGGTGCCTGTGTCTTGCTGATTTTTAGTTTTCCCAATTTATACGCCCATGAGTGGAAGTGCCCTATGCTCTCCAAGCTGTGTTTTTTAGATGTTTCAGAACACACCGTACACTTCTCCAGAGTGGCTGTTGGCAATTTACATCCCACCCATCAGCGTAGCAAGGCTCCCATTTCTCCATGGCCGGTCCTGCATTTCTTGTTTGGACACTTTTTTCCGCATGGCCCTTTTGCCCACTGGGAAGCGAGACTCCTTTGGAGCGCTGATTGGCCTTTCCAGGTTGCTTGGTTGGCCAAAAAGGGCGTATGCGTTTTTTCCTGAATATATTCAGGAAAAAACGCATACGCCCTTTTTGGCCAAGGGCATCATTGTCCACGTTTTGCCGCTTTTCATGTGCTTTCAAGGCGATTCGAATCTACCTCCTGAAATCTGTTTCCTGCAATTCTGCCTTGCTTTCAAAGCCTCTTCGTTGCCTTCCCTTAATATATTTGTGGACGAGAGGTATCATTTAAAACTCTGCAGGTTTGTGAATTGCAGTGCCCCTGAGCTCCATTTTTCAACTCGCTTTTTTGGGAGCTGGCCGCAAAAGCGCAGGATTGCTTCAGGCCCTCTTCTGGTTCTGGGGGGCAGGCTGAGCTTGTGCTTAATTCTTCTTCCTGATGGGAAAATAGAGTGACCTGTGCCTGTCCCAACACCTAGAGCTAGTCTCTCATTGGTTCCCCCTCTTCCCGTTCATCCTCAGGACAAATTGCAACCTGTACGGAACAGGAGGTTAAAGGTGCTGATTCTCCAAGGAGGGAGATGGCTAGTAAATCGGCTGGAATGGCGAACCCGAGCAAAGGAGATGAGAAATGAGGTGCGTTTTAGAAACCTTTCCCGATCACACGGTGTACCATCTTCTGGGTTTCTCATGCCTGTTTTCGACGTAGGAAGATGCCCTTGAACCTGGAGATTTGGGACCCATGGGATGGGTACCATGCAGTATTACTTGAAAGGGTCTGCGTTGGCTCACCCAACCTCACCGAACCTCTCAGCCCCAAGAGTGTCCACCCTTATGTCTCAATCAGCTGTGGGTCTAGATATGGTCAATCCAGGTTGCATCACAGCCCCTGAACGAATTTTGTAAGAATTTCTCTCTCTTTCACTGTCTTTGTTTCACGGGTTTTGAAAAGTAATTTATTTTTATAATGGGGTTTAGCTGCTTCTCACAGCTGTGTTTATGCCGCTTTACACCCCCTTGACTCACTTACGGAGAGGTATCAATACATAGGTTTGAAGATTCTTCCTAGTCAGATATATTCTTGTGCGGTGAATAGGGGGTGTTGAGTCCAGTTCACTGAAAAAGGAATAGGTCTTGTCTCTTACATATTGGGTTTATGGAACGGTATCTGAGCTAATTTGAAACCCTTGTTTTATGCATCACCCCACCTCGCCTTTCCCGTTCAGCAGCCATAGTGTGTTTCCTAAACGTGTGACTCTGTTCTGTTTTGCAATTCAGTTCAAGTGTAGCGGTTTTTACATTCCCTCTCTAAGTGATATCTTATGATAAGTGTCTTTTTCTGTGTGACTTATTTCACTTAGAATCGTCGTACCTAAATCCACTCATCGTGCTGCTACTAGCCTTATGACGTTGATTTCATGGCTGAGTGATATTCCATTGTACATGAGGACCCCAACTTCTTTATCCATTTTTCTCTTTCCTAGGATATTTAAGGTGTAATGAAGTGGGGGTTCTTGTCAACAGAGCAGCCCTAAACTTTGGGGTGCCTGTGTCTTGCTGATTTTTAGTTTTCCCAATTTATACGCCCATGAGTGGAAGTGCCCTATGCTCTCCAAGCTGTGGTTTTTAGATGTTTCAGAACACACCGTACACTTCTCCAGAGTGGCTGTTGGCAATTTACATCCCACCCGTCAGCGAATCAAGGCTCCCATTTCTCCATGGCCGGTCCTGCATTTCTGGTTTGGACACTTTTTTCCGCATGGCCCTTTTGCCCGCTGGGAAGCGAGACTTTTTTGGAGCGCTGATTTGCCTTTCCAGGTTGCTTGGTTGGCCAAAAAGGGCGTATGCGTTTTTTTCTGAATATATTCAGGAAAAAACGCATACGCCCTTTTTGGCCAAGGGCATCATTGTCCACGTTTTGCCGCTTTTCATGTGCTTTCAAGGCGATTCGAATCTACCTCCTGAAATCTGTTTCCTGCAATTCTGCCTTGCTTTCAAAGCCTCTTCGTTGCCTTCCCTTAATATATTTGTGGACGAGAGGTATCATTTAAAACTCTGCAGGTTTGTGAATTGCAGTGCCCCTGAGCTCCATTTTTCAACTCGCTTTTTTGGGAGCTGGCCGCAAAAGCGCAGGATTGCTTCCGGCCCTCTTCTGGTTCTGGGGGGCAGGCTGAGCTTGTGCTTAATTCTTCTTCCTGATGGGAAAATAGAGTGACCTGTGCCTGTCCCAACACCTAGAGCTAGTCTCTCATTGGTTCCCCCTCTTCCCGTTCATCCTCAGGACAAATTGCAACCTGTACGGAACAGGAGGTTAAAGGTGCTGATTCTCCAAGGAGGGAGATGGCTAGTAAATCGGCTGGAATGGCGAACCCGAGCAAAGGAGATGAGAAATGAGGTGCGTTTTAGAAACCTTTCCCGATCACACGGTGTACCATCTTCTGGGTTTCTCATGCCTGTTTTCGACGTAGGAAGATGCCCTTGAACCTGGAGATTTGGGACCCATGGGATGGGTACCATGCAGTATTACTTGAAAGGGTCTGCGTTGGCTCACCCAACCTCACCGAACCTCTCAGCCCCAAGAGTGTCCACCCTTATGTCTCAATCAGCTGTGGGTCTAGATATGGTCAATCCAGGTTGCATCACAGCCCCTGAACGAATTTTGTAAGAATTTCTCTCTCTTTCACTGTCTTTCTTTCACGGGTTTTGAAAAGTAATTTATTTTCATAATGGGGTTTAGCTGCTTTTCACGGCTGTGTTTATGCCGCTTTACACCCCCTTGACTCACTTACGGAGAGATATCAATACATAGGTTTGAAGATTCTTCCTAGTCAGATATATTCTTGTGCGGTGAATAGGGGGTGTTGAGTTCAGTTCACTGAAAAAGGAATAGGTCTTGTCTCTTACATATTGGGTTTATGGAATGGTATCGGAGCTAATTTGAAACCCTTGTTTTATGCATCACCCCACCTCACCTTTCCCGTTCAGCAGCCATAGTGTGTTTCCTAAACGTGTGACTCTGTTCTGTTTTGTAATTCAGTTCAAGTGTAGCGGTTTTTACATTCCCTCTCTAAGTGATATCTTATGATAAGTGTCTTTTTCTGTGTGACTTATTTCACTTAGAATCGTCGTACCTAAATCCACTCATCGTGCTGCTACTAGCCTTATGACGTTGATTTCATGGCTGAGTGATATTCCATTGTACATGAGGACCCCAACTTCTTTATCCATTTTTCTCTTTCCTAGGATATTTAAGGTGTAATGAAGTGGGGGTTCTTGTCAACAGAGCAGCCCTAAACTTTGGGGTGCCTGTGTCTTGCTGATTTTTAGTTTTCCCAATTTATACGCCCATGAGTGGAAGTGCCCTATGCTCTCCAAGCTGTGTTTTTTAGATGTTTCAGAACACACCGTACACTTCTCCAGAGTGGCTGTTGGCAATTTACATCCCGCCCATCAGCGTAGCAAGGCTCCCATTTCTCCATGGCCGGTCCTGCATTTCTGGTTTGGACACTTTTTTCCGCATGGCCCTTTTGCCCGCTGGGAAGCGAGACTTCTTTGGAGCGCTGATTGGCCTTTCCAGGTTGCTTGGTTGGCCAAAAAGGGCGTATGCGTTTTTTCCTGAATATATTCAGGAAAAAACGCATACGCCCTTTTTGGCCAAGGGCATCATTGTCCACGTTTTGCCGCTTTTCATGTGCTTTCAAGGCGATTCGAATCTACCTCCTGAAATCTGTTTCCTGCAATTCTGCCTTGCTTTCAAAGCCTCTTCGTTGCCTTCCCTTAATATATTTGTGGACGAGAGGTATCATTTAAAACTCTGCAGGTTTGTGAATTGCAGTGCCCCTGAGCTCCATTTTTCAACTCGCTTTTTTGGGAGCTGGCCGCAAAAGCGCAGGATTGCTTCAGGCCCTCTTCTGGTTCTGGGGGGCAGGCTGAGCTTGTGCTTAATTCTTCTTGCTGATGGGAAAATAGAGTGACCTGTGCCTGTCCCAACACCTAGAGCTAGTCTCTCATTGGTTCCCCCTCTTCCCGTTCATCCTCAGGACAAATTGCAACCTGTACGGAACAGGAGGTTAAAGGTGCTGATTCTCCAAGGAGGGAGATGGCTAGTAAATCGGCTGGAATGGCGAACCCGAGCAAAGGAGATGAGAAATGAGGTGCGTTTTAGAAACCTTTCCCGATCACACGGTGTACCATCTTCTGGGTTTCTCATGCCTGTTTTCGACGTAGGAAGATGCCCTTGAACCTGGACATTTGGGACCCATGGGATGGGTACCATGCAGTATTACTTGAAAGGGTCTGCGTTGGCTCACCCAACCTCACCGAACCTCTCAGCCCCAAGAGTGTCCACCCTTATGTCTCAATCAGCTGTGGGTCTAGATATGGTCAATCCAGGTTGCATCACAGCCCCTGAACGAATTTTGTAAGAATTTCTCTCTCTTTCACTGTCTTTCTTTCACGGGTTTTGAAAAGTAATTTATTTTCATAATGGGGTTTAGCTGCTTTTCACGGCTGTGTTTATGCCGCTTTACACCCCCTTGACTCACTTACGGAGAGATATCAATACATAGGTTTGAAGATTCTTCCTAGTCAGATATATTCTTGTGCGGTGAATAGGGGGTGTTGAGTCCAGTTCACTGAAAAAGGAATAGGTCTTGTCTCTTACATATTGGGTTTATGGAATGGAATCGGAGCTAATTTGAAACCCTTGTTTTATGCATCACCCCACCTCACCTTTCCCGTTCAGCAGCCATAGTGTGTTTCCTAAACGTGTGACTCTGTTCTGTTTTGTAATTCAGTTCAAGTGTAGCGGTTTTTACATTCCCTCTCTAAGTGATATCTTATGATAAGTGTCTTTTTCTGTGTGACTTATTTCACTTAGAATCGTCGTACCTAAATCCACTCATCGTGCTGCTATTAGCCTTATGACGTTGATTTCATGGCTGAGTGATATTCCATTGTACATGAGGACCCCAACTTCTTTATCCATTTTTCTCTTTCCTAGGATATTTAAGGTGTAATGAAGTGGGGGTTCTTGTCAACAGAGCAGCCCTAAACTTTGGGGTGCCTGTGTCTTGCTGATTTTTAGTTTTCCCAATTTATACGCCCATGAGTGGAAGTGCCCTATGCTCTCCAAGCTGTGGTTTTTAGATGTTTCAGAACACACCGTACACTTCTCCAGAGTGGCTGTTGGCAATTTACATCCCACCCGTCAGCGAATCAAGGCTCCCATTTCTCCATGGCCGGTCCTGCATTTCTGGTTTGGACACTTTTTTCCGCATGGCCCTTTTGCCCGCTGGGAAGCGAGACTTTTTTGGAGCGCTGATTTGCCTTTCCAGGTTGCTTGGTTGGCCAAAAAGGGCGTATGCGTTTTTTTCTGAATATATTCAGGAAAAAACGCATACGCCCTTTTTGGCCAAGGGCATCATTGTCCACGTTTTGCCGCTTTTCATGTGCTTTCAAGGCGATTCGAATCTACCTCCTGAAATCTGTTTCCTGCAATTCTGCCTTGCTTTCAAAGCCTCTTCGTTGCCTTCCCTTAATATATTTGTGGACGAGAGGTATCATTTAAAACTCTGCAGGTTTGTGAATTGCAGTGCCCCTGAGCTCCATTTTTCAACTCGCTTTTTTGGGAGCTGGCAGCAAAAGCGCAGGATTGCTTCCGGCCCTCTTCTGGTTCTGGGGGGCAGGCTGAGCTTGTGCTTAATTCTTCTTCCTGATGGGAAAATAGAGTGACCTGTGCCTGTCCCAACACCTAGAGCTAGTCTCTCATTGGTTCCCCCTCTTCCCGTTCATCCTCAGGACAAATTGCAACCTGTACGGAACAGGAGGTTAAAGGTGCTGATTCTCCAAGGAGGGAGATGGCTAGTAAATCGGCTGGAATGGCGAACCCGAGCAAAGGAGATGAGAAATGAGGTGCGTTTTAGAAACCTTTCCCGATCACACGGTGTACCATCTTCTGGGTTTCTCATGCCTGTTTTCGACGTAGGAAGATGCCCTTGAACCTGGAGATTTGGGACCCATGGGATGGGTACCATGCAGTATTACTTGAAAGGGTCTGCGTTGGCTCACCCAACCTCACCGAACCTCTCAGCCCCAAGAGTGTCCACCCTTATGTCTCAATCAGCTGTGGGTCTAGATATGGTCAATCCAGGTTGCATCACAGCCCCTGAACGAATTTTGTAAGAATTTCTCTCTCTTTCACTGTCTTTCTTTCACGGGTTTTGAAAAGTAATTTATTTTCATAATGGGGTTTAGCTGCTTTTCACGGCTGTGTTTATGCCGCTTTACACCCCCTTGACTCACTTACGGAGAGATATCAATACATAGGTTTGAAGATTCTTCCTAGTCAGATATATTCTTGTGCGGTGAATAGGGGGTGTTGAGTCCAGTTCACTGAAAAAGGAATAGGTCTTGTCTCTTACATATTGGGTTTATGGAATGGTATCGGAGCTAATTTGAAACCCTTGTTTTATGCATCACCCCACCTCACCTTTCCCGTTCAGCAGCCATAGTGTGTTTCCTAAACGTGTGACTCTGTTCTGTTTTGTAATTCAGTTCAAGTGTAGCGGTTTTTACATTCCCTCTCTAAGTGATATCTTATGATAAGTGTCTTTTTCTGTGTGACTTATTTCACTTAGAATCGTCGTACCTAAATCCACTCATCGTGCTGCTACTAGCCTTATGACGTTGATTTCATGGCTGAGTGATATTCCATTGTACATGAGGACCCCAACTTCTTTATCCATTTTTCTCTTTCCTAGGATATTTAAGGTGTAATGAAGTGGGGGTTCTTGTCAACAGAGCAGCCCTAAACTTTGGGGTGCCTGTGTCTTGCTGATTTTTAGTTTTCCCAATTTATACGCCCATGAGTGGAAGTGCCCTATGCTCTCCAAGCTGTGTTTTTTAGATGTTTCAGAACACACCGTACACTTCTCCAGAGTGGCTGTTGGCAATTTACATCCCGCCCATCAGCGTAGCAAGGCTCCCATTTCTCCATGGCCGGTCCTGCATTTCTGGTTTGGACACTTTTTTCCGCATGGCCCTTTTGCCCGCTGGGAAGCGAGACTTCTTTGGAGCGCTGATTGGCCTTTCCAGGTTGCTTGGTTGGCCAAAAAGGGCGTATGCGTTTTTTCCTGAATATATTCAGGAAAAAACGCATACGCCCTTTTTGGCCAAGGGCATCATTGTCCACGTTTTGCCGCTTTTCATGTGCTTTCAAGGCGATTCGAATCTACCTCCTGAAATCTGTTTCCTGCAATTCTGCCTTGCTTTCAAAGCCTCTTCGTTGCCTTCCCTTAATATATTTGTGGACGAGAGGTATCATTTAAAACTCTGCAGGTTTGTGAATTGCAGTGCCCCTGAGCTCCATTTTTCAACTCGCTTTTTTGGGAGCTGGCCGCAAAAGCGCAGGATTGCTTCCGGCCCTCTTCTGGTTCTGGGGGGCAGGCTGAGCTTGTGCTTAATTCTTCTTCCTGATGGGAAAATAGAGTGACCTGTGCCTGTCCCAACACCTAGAGCTAGTCTCTCATTGGTTCCCCCTCTTCCCGTTCATCCTCAGGACAAATTGCAACCTGTACGGAACAGGAGGTTAAAGGTGCTGATTCTCCAAGGAGGGAGATGGCTAGTAAATCGGCTGGAATGGCGAACCCGAGCAAAGGAGATGAGAAATGAGGTGCGTTTTAGAAACCTTTCCCGATCACACGGTGTACCATCTTCTGGGTTTCTCATGCCTGTTTTCGACGTAGGAAGATGCCCTTGAACCTGGAGATTTGGGACCCATGGGATGGGTACCATGCAGTATTACTTGAAAGGGTCTGCGTTGGCTCACCCAACCTCACCGAACCTCTCAGCCCCAAGAGTGTCCACCCTTATGTCTCAATCAGCTGTGGGTCTAGATATGGTCAATCCAGGTTGCATCACAGCCCCTGAAAGAATTTTGTAAGAATTTCTCTCTCTTTCACTGTCTTTCTTTCACGGGTTTTGAAAAGTAATTTATTTTCATAATGGGGTTTAGCTGCTTTTCACGGCTGTGTTTATGCCGCTTTACACCCCCTTGACTCACTTACGGAGAGATATCAATACATAGGTTTGAAGATTCTTCCTAGTCAGATATATTCTTGTGCGGTGAATAGGGGGTGTTGAGTCCAGTTCACTGAAAAAGGAATAGGTCTTGTCTCTTACATATTGGGTTTATGGAACGGTATCGGAGCTAATTTGAAACCCTTGTTTTATGCATCACCCCACCTCACCTTTCCCGTTCAGCAGCCATAGTGTGTTTCCTAAACGTGTGACTCTGTTCTGTTTTGTAATTCAGTTCAAGTGTAGCGGTTTTTACATTCCCTCTCTAAGTGATATCTTATGATAAGTGTCTTTTTCTGTGTGACTTATTTCACTTAGAATCGTCGTACCTAAATCCACTCATCGTGCTGCTACTAGCCTTATGACGTTGATTTCATGGCTGAGTGATATTCCATTGTACATGAGGACCCCAACTTCTTTATCCATTTTTCTCTTTCCTAGGATATTTAAGGTGTAATGAAGTGGGGGTTCTTGTCAACAGAGCAGCCCTAAACTTTGGGGTGCCTGTGTCTTGCTGATTTTTAGTTTTCCCAATTTATACGCCCATGAGTGGAAGTGCCCTATGCTCTCCAAGCTGTGGTTTTTAGATGTTTCAGAACACACCGTACACTTCTCCAGAGTGGCTGTTGGCAATTTACATCCCACCCGTCAGCGAATCAAGGCTCCCATTTCTCCATGGCCGGTCTTGCATTTCTGGTTTGGACACTTTTTTCCGCATGGCCCTTTTGCCCGCTGGGAAGCGAGACTTTTTTGGAGCGCTGATTTGCCTTTCCAGGTTGCTTGGTTGGCCAAAAAGGGCGTATGCGTTTTTTTCTGAATATATTCAGGAAAAAACGCATACGCCCTTTTTGGCCAAGGGCATCATTGTCCACGTTTTGCCGCTTTTCATGTGCTTTCAAGGCGATTCGAATCTACCTCCTGAAATCTGTTTCCTGCAATTCTGCCTTGCTTTCAAAGCCTCTTCGTTGCCTTCCCTTAATATATTTGTGGACGAGAGGTATCATTTAAAACTCTGCAGGTTTGTGAATTGCAGTGCCCCTGAGCTCCATTTTTCAACTCGCTTTTTTGGGAGCTGGCCGCAAAAGCGCAGGATTGCTTCCGGCCCTCTTCTGGTTCTGGGGGGCAGGCTGAGCTTGTGCTTAATTCTTCTTCCTGATGGGAAAATAGAGTGACCTGTGCCTGTCCCAACACCTAGAGCTAGTCTCTCATTGGTTCCCCCTCTTCCCCTTCATCGTCAGGACAAATTGCAACCTGTACAGAACAGGAGGTTAAAGGTGCTGATTCTCCAAGGAGGGAGATGGCTAGTAAATCGGCTGGAATGGCGAACCCGAGCAAAGGAGATGAGAAATGAGGTGCGTTTTAGAAACCTTTCCCGATCACACGGTGTACCATCTTCTGGGTTTCTCATGCCTGTTTTCGACGTAGGAAGATGCCCTTGAACCTGGAGATTTGGGACCCATGGGATGGGTACCATGCAGTATTACTTGAAAGGGTCTGCGTTGGCTCACCCAACCTCACCGAACCTCTCAGCCCCAAGAGTGTCCACCCTTATGTCTCAATCAGCTGTGGGTCTAGATATGGTCAATCCAGGTTGCATCACAGCCCCTGAACGAATTTTGTAAGAATTTCTCTCTCTTTCACTGTCTTTCTTTCACGGGTTTTGAAAAGTAATTTATTTTCATAATGGGGTTTAGCTGCTTTTCACGGCTGTGTTTATGCCGCTTTACACCCCCTTGACTCACTTACGGAGAGATATCAATACATAGGTTTGAAGATTCTTCCTAGTCATATATATTCTTGTGCGGTGAATAGGGGGTGTTGAGTCCAGTTCACTGAAAAAGGAATAGGTCTTGTCTCTTACATGTTGGGTTTATGGAATGGTATCGGAGCTAATTTGAAACCCTTGTTTTATGCATCACCCCACCTCACCTTTCCCGTTCAGCAGCCATAGTGTGTTTCCTAAACGTGTGACTCTGTTCTGTTTTGTAATTCAGTTCAAGTGTAGCGGTTTTTACATTCCCTCTCTAAGTGATATCTTATGATAAGTGTCTTTTTCTGTGTGACTTATTTCACTTAGAATCGTCGTACCTAAATCCACTCATCGTGCTGCTACTAGCCTTATGACGTTGATTTCATGGCTGAGTGATATTCCATTGTACATGAGGACCCCAACTTCTTTATCCATTTTTCTCTTTCCTAGGATATTTAAGGTGTAATGAAGTGGGGGTTCTTGTCAACAGAGCAGCCCTAAACTTTGGGGTGCCTGTGTCTTGCTGATTTTTAGTTTTCCCAATTTATACGCCCATGAGTGGAAGTGCCCTATGCTCTCCAAGCTGTGTTTTTTAGATGTTTCAGAACACACCGTACACTTCTCCAGAGTGGCTGTTGTCAATTTACATCCCGCCCATCAGCGTAGCAAGGCTCCCATTTCTCCATGGCCGGTCCTGCATTTCTGGTTTGGACACTTTTTTCCGCATGGCCCTTTTGCCCGCTGGGAAGCGAGACTTCTTTGGAGCGCTGATTGGCCTTTCCAGGTTGCTTGGTTGGCCAAAAAGGGCGTATGCGTTTTTTCCTGAATATATTCAGGAAAAAACGCATACGCCCTTTTTGGCCAAGGGCATCATTGTCCACGTTTTGCCGCTTTTCATGTGCTTTCAAGGCGATTCGAATCTACCTCCTGAAATCTGTTTCCTGCAATTCTGCCTTGCTTTCAAAGCCTCTTCGTTGCCTTCCCTTAATATATTTGTGGACGAGAGGTATCATTTAAAACTCTGCAGGTTTGTGAATTGCAGTGCCCCTGAGCTCCATTTTTCAACTCGCTTTTTTGGGAGCTGGCCGCAAAAGCGCAGGATTGCTTCCGGCCCTCTTCTGGTTCTGGGGGGCAGGCTGAGCTTGTGCTTAATTCTTCTTCCTGATGGGAAAATAGAGTGACCTGTGCCTGTCCCAACACCTAGAGCTAGTCTCTCATTGGTTCCCCCTCTTCCCGTTCATCCTCAGGACAAATTGCAACCTGTACGGAACAGGAGGTTAAAGGTGCTGATTCTCCAAGGAGGGAGATGGCTAGTAAATCGGCTGGAATGGCGAACCCGAGCAAAGGAGATGAGAAATGAGGTGCGTTTTAGAAACCTTTCCCGATCACACGGTGTACCATCTTCTGGGTTTCTCATGCCTGTTTTCGACGTAGGAAGATGCCCTTGAACCTGGAGATTTGGGACCCATGGGATGGGTACCATGCAGTATTACTTGAAAGGGTCTGCGTTGGCTCACCCAACCTCACCGAACCTCTCAGCCCCAAGAGTGTCCACCCTTATGTCTCAATCAGCTGTGGGTCTAGATATGGTCAATCCAGGTTGCATCACAGCCCCTGAAAGAATTTTGTAAGAATTTCTCTCTCTTTCACTGTCTTTCTTTCACGGGTTTTGAAAAGTAATTTATTTTCATAATGGGGTTTAGCTGCTTTTCACGGCTGTGTTTATGCCGCTTTACACCCCCTTGACTCACTTACGGAGAGATATCAATACATAGGTTTGAAGATTCTTCCTAGTCAGATATATTCTTGTGCGGTGAATAGGGGGTGTTGAGTCCAGTTCACTGAAAAAGGAATAGGTCTTGTCTCTTACATATTGGGTTTATGGAACGGTATCGGAGCTAATTTGAAACCCTTGTTTTATGCATCACCCCACCTCACCTTTCCCGTTCAGCAGCCATAGTGTGTTTCCTAAACGTGTGACTCTGTTCTGTTTTGTAATTCAGTTCAAGTGTAGCGGTTTTTACATTCCCTCTCTAAGTGATATCTTATGATAAGTGTCTTTTTCTGTGTGACTTATTTCACTTAGAATCGTCGTACCTAAATCCACTCATCG
This sequence comes from Balaenoptera acutorostrata, assembly GCF_949987535.1. Classification (NCBI taxonomy): domain Eukaryota; kingdom Metazoa; phylum Chordata; class Mammalia; order Artiodactyla; family Balaenopteridae; genus Balaenoptera; species Balaenoptera acutorostrata. Next base: position 129,651 of record NW_026645671.1, on the reverse strand, counting down.
TGCTGCTACTAGCCTTATGACGTTGATTTCATGGCTGAGTGATATTCCATTGTACATGAGGACCCCAACTTCTTTATCCATTTTTCTCTTTCCTAGGATATTTAAGGTGTAATGAAGTGGGGGTTCTTGTCAACAGAGCAGCCCTAAACTTTGGGGTGCCTGTGTCTTGCTGATTTTTAGTTTTCCCAATTTATACGCCCATGAGTGGAAGTGCCCTATGCTCTCCAAGCTGTGGTTTTTAGATGTTTCAGAACACACCGTACACTTCTCCAGAGTGGCTGTTGGCAATTTACATCCCACCCGTCAGCGAATCAAGGCTCCCATTTCTCCATGGCCGGTCCTGCATTTCTGGTTTGGACACTTTTTTCCGCATGGCCCTTTTGCCCGCTGGGAAGCGAGACTTTTTTGGAGCGCTGATTTGCCTTTCCAGGTTGCTTGGTTGGCCAAAAAGGGCGTATGCGTTTTTTTCTGAATATATTCAGGAAAAAACGCATACGCCCTTTTTGGCCAAGGGCATCATTGTCCACGTTTTGCCGCTTTTCATGTGCTTTCAAGGCGATTCGAATCTACCTCCTGAAATCTGTTTCCTGCAATTCTGCCTTGCTTTCAAAGCCTCTTCGTTGCCTTCCCTTAATATATTTGTGGACGAGAGGTATCATTTAAAACTCTGCAGGTTTGTGAATTGCAGTGCCCCTGAGCTCCATTTTTCAACTCGCTTTTTTGGGAGCTGGCCGCAAAAGCGCAGGATTGCTTCCGGCCCTCTTCTGGTTCTGGGGGGCAGGCTGAGCTTGTGCTTAATTCTTCTTCCTGATGGGAAAATAGAGTGACCTGTGCCTGTCCCAACACCTAGAGCTAGTCTCTCATTGGTTCCCCCTCTTCCCCTTCATCGTCAGGACAAATTGCAACCTGTACAGAACAGGAGGTTAAAGGTGCTGATTCTCCAAGGAGGGAGATGGCTAGTAAATCGGCTGGAATGGCGAACCCGAGCAAAGGAGATGAGAAATGAGGTGCGTTTTAGAAACCTTTCCCGATCACACGGTGTACCATCTTCTGGGTTTCTCATGCCTGTTTTCGACGTAGGAAGATGCCCTTGAACCTGGAGATTTGGGACCCATGGGATGGGTACCATGCAGTATTACTTGAAAGGGTCTGCGTTGGCTCACCCAACCTCACCGAACCTCTCAGCCCCAAGAGTGTCCACCCTTATGTCTCAATCAGCTGTGGGTCTAGATATGGTCAATCCAGGTTGCATCACAGCCCCTGAACGAATTTTGTAAGAATTTCTCTCTCTTTCACTGTCTTTCTTTCACGGGTTTTGAAAAGTAATTTATTTTCATAATGGGGTTTAGCTGCTTTTCACGGCTGTGTTTATGCCGCTTTACACCCCCTTGACTCACTTACGGAGAGATATCAATACATAGGTTTGAAGATTCTTCCTAGTCAGATATATTCTTGTGCGGTGAATAGGGGGTGTTGAGTCCAGTTCACTGAAAAAGGAATAGGTCTTGTCTCTTACATGTTGGGTTTATGGAATGGTATCGGAGCTAATTTGAAACCCTTGTTTTATGCATCACCCCACCTCACCTTTCCCGTTCAGCAGCCATAGTGTGTTTCCTAAACGTGTGACTCTGTTCTGTTTTGTAATTCAGTTCAAGTGTAGCGGTTTTTACATTCCCTCTCTAAGTGATATCTTATGATAAGTGTCTTTTTCTGTGTGACTTATTTCACTTAGAATCGTCGTACCTAAATCCACTCATCGTGCTGCTACTAGCCTTATGACGTTGATTTCATGGCTGAGTGATATTCCATTGTACATGAGGACCCCAACTTCTTTATCCATTTTTCTCTTTCCTAGGATATTTAAGGTGTAATGAAGTGGGGGTTCTTGTCAACAGAGCAGCCCTAAACTTTGGGGTGCCTGTGTCTTGCTGATTTTTAGTTTTCCCAATTTATACGCCCATGAGTGGAAGTGCCCTATGCTCTCCAAGCTGTGTTTTTTAGATGTTTCAGAACACACCGTACACTTCTCCAGAGTGGCTGTTGTCAATTTACATCCCGCCCATCAGCGTAGCAAGGCTCCCATTTCTCCATGGCCGGTCCTGCATTTCTGGTTTGGACACTTTTTTCCGCATGGCCCTTTTGCCCGCTGGGAAGCGAGACTTCTTTGGAGCGCTGATTGGCCTTTCCAGGTTGCTTGGTTGGCCAAAAAGGGCGTATGCGTTTTTTCCTGAATATATTCAGGAAAAAACGCATACGCCCTTTTTGGCCAAGGGCATCATTGTCCACGTTTTGCCGCTTTTCATGTGCTTTCAAGGCGATTCGAATCTACCTCCTGAAATCTGTTTCCTGCAATTCTGCCTTGCTTTCAAAGCCTCTTCGTTGCCTTCCCTTAATATATTTGTGGACGAGAGGTATCATTTAAAACTCTGCAGGTTTGTGAATTGCAGTGCCCCTGAGCTCCATTTTTCAACTCGCTTTTTTGGGAGCTGGCCGCAAAAGCGCAGGATTGCTTCAGGCCCTCTTCTGGTTCTGGGGGGCAGGCTGAGCTTGTGCTTAATTCTTCTTCCTGATGGGAAAATAGAGTGACCTGTGCCTGTCCCAACACCTAGAGCTAGTCTCTCATTGGTTCCCCCTCTTCCCGTTCATCCTCAGGACAAATTGCAACCTGTACGGAACAGGAGGTTAAAGGTGCTGATTCTCCAAGGAGGGAGATGGCTAGTAAATCGGCTGGAATGGCGAACCCGAGCAAAGGAGATGAGAAATGAGGTGCGTTTTAGAAACCTTTCCCGATCACACGGTGTACCATCTTCTGGGTTTCTCATGCCTGTTTTCGACGTAGGAAGATGCCCTTGAACCTGGAGATTTGGGACCCATGGGATGGGTACCATGCAGTATTACTTGAAAGGGTCTGCGTTGGCTCACCCAACGTCACCGAACCTCTCAGCCCCAAGAGTGTCCACCCTTATGTCTCAATCAGCTGTGGGTCTAGATATGGTCAATCCAGGTTGCATCACAGCCCCTGAACGAATTTTGTAAGAATTTCTCTCTCTTTCACTGTCTTTGTTTCACGGGTTTTGAAAAGTAATTTATTTTTATAATGGGGTTTAGCTGCTTTTCACGGCTGTGTTTATGCCGCTTTACATCCCCTTGACTCACTTACAGAGAGATATCAATACATAGGTTTGAAGATTCTTACTAGTCAGATATATTCTTGTGCGGTGAATAGGGGGTGTTGAGTCCAGTTCACTGAAAAAGGAATAGGTCTTGTCTCTTACATATTGGGTTTATGGAACGGTATCGGAGCTAATTTGAAACCCTTGTTTTATGCATCACCCCACCTCACCTTTCCCGTTCAGCAGCCATAGTGTGTTTCCTAAACCTGTGACTCTGTTCTGTTGTGTAATTCAGTTCAAGTGTAGCGGTTCTACATTCCCTCTAGCAGTGATATCTTATGATAAGTGTCTTTTTCTGTGTGACTTATTTCACTTAGAATCGTCGTACCTAAATCCACTCATCGTGCTGCTACTAGCCTTATGACGTTGATTTCCTGGCTGAGTGATATTCCATTGTACATGAGGACCACAACTTCTTTATCCATTTTTCTCTTTCCTAGGATATTTAAGGTGTAATGAAGTGGGGGTTTTTGAAAACAGAGCAGCCCTAAACTTTGGGGTGCCTGTGTCTTGCTGATTTTTAGTTTTCCCAATTTATACGCCCATGAGTGGAAGTGCCCTATGCTCTCCAAGCTGTGTTTTTTAGATGTTTCAGAACACACCGTACACTTCTCCAGAGTGGCTGTTGGCAATTTACATCCCACCCATCAGCGTAGCAAGGCTCCCATTTCTCCATGGCCGGTCCTGCATTTCTTGTTTGGACACTTTTTTCCGCATGGCCCTTTTGCCGGCTGGGAAGCGAGACTCCTTTGGAGCGCTGATTGGCCTTTCCAGGTTGCTTGGTTGGCCAAAAAGGGCGTATGCGTTTTTTCCTGAATATATTCAGGAAAAAACGCATACGCCCTTTTTGGCCAAGGGCATCATTGTCCACGTTTTGCCGCTTTTCATGTGCTTTCAAGGCGATTCGAATCTACCTCCTGAAATCTGTTTCCTGCAATTCTGCCTTGCTTTCAAAGCCTCTTCGTTGCCTTCCCTTAATATATTTGTGGACGAGAGGTATCATTTAAAACTCTGCAGGTCTATGAATTGCAGTGCCCCTGAGCTCCATTTTTCAACTCGCTTTTTTGGGAGCTGGCCGCAAAAGCGCAGGATTGCTTCAGGCCCTCTTCTGGTTCTGGGGGGCAGGCTGAGCTTGTGCTTAATTCTTCTTCCTGATGGGAAAATAGAGTGACCTGTGCCTGTCCCAACACCTAGAGCTAGTCTCTCATTGGTTCCCCCTCTTCCCGTTCATCCTCAGGACAAATTGCAACCTGTACGGAACAGGAGGTTAAAGGTGCTGATTCTCCAAGGAGGGAGATGGCTAGTAAATCGGCTGGAATGGCGAACCCGAGCAAAGGAGATGAGAAATGAGGTGCGTTTTAGAAACCTTTCCCGATCACACGGTGTACCATCTTCTGGGTTTCTCATGCCTGTTTTCGACGTAGGAAGATGCCCTTGAACCTGGACATTTGGGACCCATGGGATGGGTACCATGCAGTATTACTTGAAAGGGTCTGCGTTGGCTCACCCAACCTCACCGAACGTCTCAGCCCCAAGAGTGTCCACCCTTATGTCTCAATCAGCTGTGGGTCTAGATATGGTCAATCCAGGTTGCATCACAGCCCCTGAACGAATTTTGTAAGAATTTCTCTCTCTTTCACTGTCTTTCTTTCACGGGTTTTGAAAAGTAATTTATTTTCATAATGGGGTTTAGCTGCTTTTCACGGCTGTGTTTATGCCGCTTTACACCCCCTTGACTCACTTACGGAGAGATATCAATACATAGGTTTGAAGATTCTTCCTAGTCAGATATATTCTTGTGCGGTGAATAGGGGGTGTTGAGTCCAGTTCACTGAAAAAGGAATAGGTCTTGTCTCTTACATGTTGGGTTTATGGAATGGAATCGGAGCTAATTTGAAACCCTTGTTTTATGCATCACCCCACCTCACCTTTCCCGTTCAGCAGCCATAGTGTGTTTCCTAAACGTGTGACTCTGTTCTGTTTTGTAATTCAGTTCAAGTGTAGCGGTTTTTACATTCCCTCTCTAAGTGATATCTTATGATAAGTGTCTTTTTCTGTGTGACTTATTTCACTTAGAATCGTCGTACCTAAATCCACTCATCGTGCTGCTACTAGCCTTATGACGTTGATTTCATGGCTGAGTGATATTCCATTGTACATGAGGACCCCAACTTCTTTATCCATTTTTCTCTTTCCTAGGATATTTAAGGTGTAATGAAGTGGGGGTTCTTGTCAACAGAGCAGCCCTAAACTTTGGGGTGCCTGTGTCTTGCTGATTTTTAGTTTTCCCAATTTATACGGCCATGAGTGGAAGTGCCCTATGCTCTCCAAGCTGTGTTTTTTAGATGTTTCAGAACACACCGTACACTTCTCCAGAGTGGCTGTTGGCAATTTACATCCCACCCGTCAGCGAATCAAGGCTCCCATTTCTCCATGGCCGGTCCTGCATTTCTGGTTTGGACACTTTTTTCCGCATGGCCCTTTTGCCCGCTGGGAAGCGAGACTTTTTTGGAGCGCTGATTTGCCTTTCCAGGTTGCTTGGTTGGCCAAAAAGGGCGTATGCGTTTTTTTCTGAATATATTCAGGAAAAAACGCATACGCCCTTTTTGGCCAAGGGCATCATTGTCCACGTTTTGCCGCTTTTCATGTGCTTTCAAGGCGATTCGAATCTACCTCCTGAAATCTGTTTCCTGCAATTCTGCCTTGCTTTCAAAGCCTCTTCGTTGCCTTCCCTTAATATATTTGTGGACGAGAGGTATCATTTAAAACTCTGCAGGTTTGTGAATTGCAGTGCCCCTGAGCTCCATTTTTCAACTCGCTTTTTTGGGAGCTGGCCGCAAAAGCGCAGGATTGCTTCCGGCCCTCTTCTGGTTCTGGGGGGCAGGCTGAGCTTGTGCTTAATTCTTCTTCCTGATGGGAAAATAGAGTGACCTGTGCCTGTCCCAACACCTAGAGCTAGTCTCTCATTGGTTCCCCCTCTTCCCCTTCATCGTCAGGACAAATTGCAACCTGTACAGAACAGGAGGTTAAAGGTGCTGATTCTCCAAGGAGGGAGATGGCTAGTAAATCGGCTGGAATGGCGAACCCGAGCAAAGGAGATGAGAAATGAGGTGCGTTTTAGAAACCTTTCCCGATCACACGGTGTACCATCTTCTGGGTTTCTCATGCCTGTTTTCGACGTAGGAAGATGCCCTTGAACCTGGAGATTTGGGACCCATGGGATGGGTACCATGCAGTATTACTTGAAAGGGTCTGCGTTGGCTCACCCAACCTCACCGAACCTCTCAGCCCCAAGAGTGTCCACCCTTATGTCTCAATCAGCTGTGGGTCTAGATATGGTCAATCCAGGTTGCATCACAGCCCCTGAACGAATTTTGTAAGAATTTCTCTCTCTTTCACTGTCTTTCTTTCACGGGTTTTGAAAAGTAATTTATTTTCATAATGGGGTTTAGCTGCTTTTCACGGCTGTGTTTATGCCGCTTTACACCCCCTTGACTCACTTACGGAGAGATATCAATACATAGGTTTGAAGATTCTTCCTAGTCAGATATATTCTTGTGCGGTGAATAGGGGGTGTTGAGTCCAGTTCACTGAAAAAGGAATAGGTCTTGTCTCTTACATGTTGGGTTTATGGAATGGTATCGGAGCTAATTTGAAACCCTTGTTTTATGCATCACCCCACCTCACCTTTCCCGTTCAGCAGCCATAGTGTGTTTCCTAAACGTGTGACTCTGTTCTGTTTTGTAATTCAGTTCAAGTGTAGCGGTTTTTACATTCCCTCTCTAAGTGATATCTTATGATAAGTGTCTTTTTCTGTGTGACTTATTTCACTTAGAATCGTCGTACCTAAATCCACTCATCGTGCTGCTACTAGCCTTATGACGTTGATTTCATGGCTGAGTGATATTCCATTGTACATGAGGACCCCAACTTCTTTATCCATTTTTCTCTTTCCTAGGATATTTAAGGTGTAATGAAGTGGGGGTTCTTGTCAACAGAGCAGCCCTAAACTTTGGGGTGCCTGTGTCTTGCTGATTTTTAGTTTTCCCAATTTATACGCCCATGAGTGGAAGTGCCCTATGCTCTCCAAGCTGTGTTTTTTAGATGTTTCAGAACACACCGTACACTTCTCCAGAGTGGCTGTTTTCAATTTACATCCCGCCCATCAGCGTAGCAAGGCTCCCATTTCTCCATGGCCGGTCCTGCATTTCTGGTTTGGACACTTTTTTCCGCATGGCCCTTTTGCCCGCTGGGAAGCGAGACTTCTTTGGAGCGCTGATTGGCCTTTCCAGGTTGCTTGGTTGGCCAAAAAGGGCGTATGCGTTTTTTCCTGAATATATTCAGGAAAAAACGCATACGCCCTTTTTGGCCAAGGGCATCATTGTCCACGTTTTGCCGCTTTTCATGTGCTTTCAAGGCGATTCGAATCTACCTCCTGAAATCTGTTTCCTGCAATTCTGCCTTGCTTTCAAAGCCTCTTCGTTGCCTTCCCTTAATATATTTGTGGACGAGAGGTATCATTTAAAACTCTGCAGGTTTGTGAATTGCAGTGCCCCTGAGCTCCATTTTTCAACTCGCTTTTTTGGGAGCTGGCCGCAAAAGCGCAGGATTGCTTCAGGCCCTCTTCTGGTTCTGGGGGGCAGGCTGAGCTTGTGCTTAATTCTTCTTCCTGATGGGAAAATAGAGTGACCTGTGCCTGTCCCAACACCTAGAGCTAGTCTCTCATTGGTTCCCCCTCTTCCCGTTCATCCTCAGGACAAATTGCAACCTGTACGGAACAGGAGGTTAAAGGTGCTGATTCTCCAAGGAGGGAGATGGCTAGTAAATCGGCTGGAATGGCGAACCCGAGCAAAGGAGATGAGAAATGAGGTGCGTTTTAGAAACCTTTCCCGATCACACGGTGTACCATCTTCTGGGTTTCTCATGCCTGTTTTCGACGTAGGAAGATGCCCTTGAACCTGGAGATTTGGGACCCATGGGATGGGTACCATGCAGTATTACTTGAAAGGGTCTGCGTTGGCTCACCCAACCTCACCGAACCTCTCAGCCCCAAGAGTGTCCACCCTTATGTCTCAATCAGCTGTGGGTCTAGATATGGTCAATCCAGGTTGCATCACAGCCCCTGAACGAATTTTGTAAGAATTTCTCTCTCTTTCACGGGTTTTGAAAAGTAATTTATTTTTATAATGGGGTTTAGCTGCTTTTCACGGCTGTGTTTATGCCGCTTTACACCCCCTTGACTCACTTACGGAGAGGTATCAATACATAGGTTTGAAGATTCTTCCTAGTCAGATATATTCTTGTGCGGTGAATAGGGGGTGTTGAGTCCAGTTCACTGAAAAAGGAATAGGTCTTGTCTCTTACATATTGGGTTTATGGAACGGTATCTGAGCTAATTTGAAACCCTTGTTTTATGCATCACCCCACCTCACCTTTCCCGTTCAGCAGCCATAGTGTGTTTCCTAAACCTGTGACTCTGTTCTGTTTTGTAATTCAGTTCAAGTGTAGCGGTTCTACATTCCCTCTAGCAGTGATATCTTATGATAAGTGTCTTTTTCTGTGTGACTTATTTCACTTAGAATCGTCGTACCTAAATCCACTCATCGTGCTGCTACTAGCCTTATGACGTTGATTTCCTGGCTGAGTGATATTCCATTGTACATGAGGACCACAACTTCTTTATCCATTTTTCTCTTTCCTAGGATATTTAAGTTGTAATGAAGTGGGGGTTTTTGAAAACAGAGCAGCCCTAAACTTTGGGGTGCCTGTGTCTTGCTGATTTTTAGTTTTCCCAATTTATACGCCCATGAGTGGAAGTGCCCTATGCTCTCCAAGCTGTGTTTTTTAGATGTTTCAGAACACACCGTACACTTCTCCAGAGTGGCTGTTGGCAATTTACATCCCACCCATCAGCGTAGCAAGGCTCCCATTTCTCCATGGCCGGTCCTGCATTTCTTGTTTGGACACTTTTTTCCGCATGGCCCTTTTGCCCGCTGGGAAGCGAGACTCCTTTGGAGCGCTGATTGGCCTTTCCAGGTTGCTTGGTTGGCCAAAAAGGGCGTATGCGTTTTTTCCTGAATATATTCAGGAAAAAACGCATACGCCCTTTTTGGCCAAGGGCATCATTGTCCATGTTTTGCCGCTTTTCATGTGCTTTCAAGGCGATTCGAATCTACCTCCTGAAATCTGTTTCCTGCAATTCTGCCTTGCTTTCAAAGCCTCTTCGTTGCCTTCCCTTAATATATTTGTGGACGAGAGGTATCATTTAAAACTCTGCAGGTTTGTGAATTGCAGTGCCCCTGAGCTCCATTTTTCAACTCGCTTTTTTGGGAGCTGGCCGCAAAAGCGCAGGATTGCTTCAGGCCCTCTTCTGGTTCTGGGGGGCAGGCTGAGCTTGTGCTTAATTCTTCTTCCTGATGGGAAAATAGAGTGACCTGTGCCTGTCCCAACACCTAGAGCTAGTCTCTCATTGGTTCCCCCTCTTCCCGTTCATCCTCAGGACAAATTGCAACCTGTACGGAACAGGAGGTTAAAGGTGCTGATTCTCCAAGGAGGGAGATGGCTAGTAAATCGGCTGGAATGGCGAACCCGAGCAAAGGAGATGAGAAATGAGGTGCGTTTTAGAAACCTTTCCCGATCACACGGTGTACCATCTTCTGGGTTTCTCATGCCTGTTTTCGACGTAGGAAGATGCCCTTGAACCTGGAGATTTGGGACCCATGGGATGGGTACCATGCAGTATTACTTGAAAGGGTCTGCGTTGGCTCACCCAACCTCACCGAACCTCTCAGCCCCAAGAGTGTCCACCCTTATGTCTCAATCAGCTGTGGGTCTAGATATGGTCAATCCAGGTTGCATCATAGCCCCTGAACGAATTTTGTAAGAATTTCTCTCTCTTTCACGGGTTTTGAAAAGTAATTTATTTTTATAATGGGGTTTAGCTGCTTTTCACGGCTGTGTTTATGCCGCTTTACACCTCCTTGACTCACTTACGGAGAGGTATCAATACATAGGTTTGAAGATTCTTCCTAGTCAGATATATTCTTGTGCGGTGAATAGGGGGTGTTGAGTCCAGTTCACTGAAAAAGGAATAGGTCTTGTCTCTTACATATTAGGTTTATGGAACGGTATCTGAGCTAATTTGAAACCCTTGTTTTATGCATCACCCCACCTCGCCTTTCCCGTTCAGCAGCCATAGTGTGTTTCCTAAACGTGTGACTCTGTTCTGTTTTGCAATTCAGTTCAAGTGTAGCGGTTTTTACATTCCCTCTCTAAGTGATATCTTATGATAAGTGTCTTTTTCTGTGTGACTTATTTCACTTAGAATCGTCGTACCTAAATCCACTCATCGTGCTGCTACTAGCCTTATGACGTTGATTTCATGGCTGAGTGATATTCCATTGTACATGAGGACCCCAACTTCTTTATCCATTTTTCTCTTTCCTAGGATATTTAAGGTGTAATGAAGTGGGGGTTCTTGTCAACAGAGCAGCCCTAAACTTTGGGGTGCCTGTGTCTTGCTGATTTTTAGTTTTCCCAATTTATACGCCCATGAGTGGAAGTGCCCTATGCTCTCCAAGCTGTGTTTTTTAGATGTTTCAGAACACACCGTACACTTCTCCAGAGTGGCTGTTGGCAATTTACATCCCACCCGTCAGCGAAGAAAGGCTCCCATTTCTCCATGGCCGGTCCTGCATTTCTGGTTTGGACACTTTTTTCCGCATGGCCCTTTTGCCCGCTGGGAAGCGAGACTTTTTTGGAGCGCTGATTTGCCTTTCCAGGTTGCTTGGTTGGCCAAAAAGGGCGTATGCGTTTTTTTCTGAATATATTCAGGAAAAAACGCATACGCCCTTTTTGGCCAAGGGCATCATTGTCCACGTTTTGCCGCTTTTCATGTGCTTTCAAGGCGATTCGAATCTACCTCCTGAAATCTGTTTCCTGCAATTCTGCCTTGCTTTCAAAGCCTCTTCGTTGCCTTTCCTTAATATATTTGTGGACGAGAGGTATCATTTAAAACTCTGCAGGTTTGTGAATTGCAGTGCCCCTGAGCTCCATTTTTCAACTCGCTTTTTTGGGAGCTGGCCGCCAAAGCGCAGGATTGCTTCAGGCCCTCTTCTGGTTCTGGGGGGCAGGCTGAGCTTGTGCTTAATTCTTCTTCCTGATGGGAAAATAGAGTGACATGTGCCTGTCCCAACACCTAGAGCTAGTCTCTCATTGGTTCCCCCTCTTCCCCTTCATCCTCAGGACAAATTGCAACCTGTACGGAACAGGAGGTTAAAGGTGCTGATTCTCCAAGGAGGGAGATGGCTAGTAAATCGGCTGGAATGGCGAACCCGAGCAAAGGAGATGAGAAATGAGGTGCGTTTTAGAAACCTTTCCCGATCACACGGTGTACCATCTTCTGGGTTTCTCATGCCTGTTTTCGACGTAGGAAGATGCCCTTGAACCTGGAGATTTGGGACCCATGGGATGGGTACCATGCAGTATTACTTGAAAGGGTCTGCGTTGGCTCACCCAACCTCACCGAACCTCTCAGCCCCAAGAGTGTCCACCCTTATGTCTCAATCAGCTGTGGGTCTAGATATGGTCAATCCACGTTGCATCACAGCCCCTGAACGAATTTTGTAAGAATTTCTCTCTCTTTCACTGTCTTTCTTTCACGGGTTTTGAAAAGTAATTTATTTTCATAATGGGGTTTAGCTGCTTTTCACGGCTGTGTTTATGCCGCTTTACACCCCCTTGACTCACTTACGGAGAGATATCAATACATAGGTTTGAAGATTCTTCCTAGTCAGATATATTCTTGTGCGGTGAATCGGGGGTGTTGAGTCCAGTTCACTGAAAAAGGAATAGGTCTTGTCTCTTACATATTGGGTTTATGGAATGGTATCGGAGCTAATTTGAAACCCTTGTTTTATGCATCACCCCACCTCACCTTTCCCGTTCAGCAGCCATAGTGTGTTTCCTAAACGTGTGACTCTGTTCTGTTTTGTAATTCAGTTCAAGTGTAGCGGTTTTTACATTCCCTCTCTAAGTGATATCTTATGATAAGTGTCTTTTTCTGTGTGACTTATTTCACTTAGAATCGTCGTACCTAAATCCACTCATCGTGCTGCTACTAGCCTTATGACGTTGATTTCATGGCTGAGTGATATTCCATTGTACATGAGGACCCCAACTTCTTTATCCATTTTTCTCTTTCCTAGGATATTTAAGGTGTAATGAAGTGGGGGTTCTTGTCAACAGAGCAGCCCTAAACTTTGGGGTGCCTGTGTCTTGCTGATTTTTAGTTTTCCCAATTTATACGCCCATGAGTGGAAGTGCCCTATGCTCTCCAAGCTGTGTTTTTTAGATGTTTCAGAACACACCGTACACTTCTCCAGAGTGGCTGTTGGCAATTTACATCCCGCCCATCAGCGTAGCAAGGCTCCCATTTCTCCATGGCCGGTCCTGCATTTCTGGTTTGGACACTTTTTTCCGCATGGCCCTTTTGCCCGCTGGGAAGCGAGACTTCTTTGGAGCGCTGATTGGCCTTTCCAGGTTGCTTGGTTGGCCAAAAAGGGCGTATGCGTTTTTTCCTGAATATATTCAGGAAAAAACGCATACGCCCTTTTTGGCCAAGGGCATCATTGTCCACGTTTTGCCGCTTTTCATGTGCTTTCAAGGCGATTCGAATCTACCTCCTGAAATCTGTTTCCTGCAATTCTGCCTTGCTTTCAAAGCCTCTTCGTTGCCTTCCCTTAATATATTTGTGGACGAGAGGTATCATTTAAAACTCTGCAGGTTTGTGAATTGCAGTGCCCCTGAGCTCCATTTTTCAACTCGCTTTTTTGGGAGCTGGCCGCAAAAGCGCAGGATTGCTTCAGGCCCTCTTCTGGTTCTGGGGGGCAGGCTGAGCTTGTGCTTAATTCTTCTTCCTGATGGGAAAATAGAGTGACCTGTGCCTGTCCCAACACCTAGAGCTAGTCTCTCATTGGTTCCCCCTCTTCCCGTTCATCCTCAGGACAAATTGCAACCTGTACGGAACAGGAGGTTAAAGGTGCTGATTCTCCAAGGAGGGAGATGGCTAGTAAATCGGCTGGAATGGCGAACCCGAGCAAAGGAGATGAGAAATGAGGTGCGTTTTAGAAACCTTTCCCGATCACACGGTGTACCATCTTCTGGGTTTCTCATGCCTGTTTTCGACGTAGGAAGATGCCCTTGAACCTGGAGATTTGGGACCCATGGGATGGGTACCATGCAGTATTACTTGAAAGGGTCTGCGTTGGCTCACCCAACCTCACCGAACCTCTCAGCCCCAAGAGTGTCCACCCTTATGTCTCAATCAGCTGTGGGTCTAGATATGGTCAATCCAGGTTGCATCACAGCCCCTGAACGAATTTTGTAAGAATTTCTCTCTCTTTCACTGTCTTTGTTTCACGGGTTTTGAAAAGTAATTTATTTTTATAATGGGGTTTAGCTGCTTTTCACGGCTGTGTTTATGCCGCTTTACACCCCCTTGACTCACTTACAGAGAGATATCAATACATAGGTTTGAAGATTCTTACTAGTCAGATATATTCTTGTGTGGTGAATAGGGGGTGTTGAGTCCAGTTCACTGAAAAAGGAATAGGTCTTGTCTCTTACATATTGGGTTTATGGAACGGTATCTGAGCTAATTTGAAACCCTTGTTTTATGCATCACCCCACCTCACCTTTCCCGTTCAGCAGCCATAGTGTGTTTCCTAAACCTGTGACTCTGTTCTGTTTTGTAATTCAGTTCAAGTGTAGCGGTTCTACATTCCCTCTAGAAGTGATATCTTATGATAAGTGTCTTTTTCTGTGTGACTTATTTCACTTAGAATCGTCGTACCTAAATCCACTCATCGTGCTGCTACTAGCCTTATGACGTTGATTTCCTGGCTGAGTGATATTCCATTGTACATGAGGACCCCAACTTCTTTATCCATTTTTCTCTTTCCTAGGATATTTAAGGTGTAATGAAGTGGGGGTTTTTGTCAACAGAGCAGCCCTAAACTTTGGGGTGCCTGTGTCTTGCTGATTTTTAGTTTTCCCAATTTATACGCCCATGAGTGGAAGTGCCCTATGCTCTCCAAGCTGTGTTTTTTAGATGTTTCAGAACACACCGTACACTTCTCCAGAGTGGCTGTTGGCAATTTACATCCCACCCATCAGCGTAGCAAGGCTCCCATTTCTCCATGGCCGGTCCTGCATTTCTTGTTTGGACACTTTTTTCCGCATGGCCCTTTTGCCCGCTGGGAAGCGAGACTCCTTTGGAGTGCTGATTGGCCTTTCCAGGTTGCTTGGTTGGCCAAAAAGGGCGTATGCGTTTTTTCCTGAATATATTCAGGAAAAAACGCATACGCCCTTTTTGGCCAAGGGCATCATTGTCCACGTTTTGCCGCTTTTCATGTGCTTTCAAGGCGATTCGAATCTACCTCCTGAAATCTGTTTCCTGCAATTCTGCCTTGCTTTCAAAGCCTCTTCGTTGCCTTCCCTTAATATATTTGTGGACGAGAGGTATCATTTAAAACTCTGCAGGTTTGTGAATTGCAGTGCCCCTGAGCTCCATTTTTCAACTCGCTTTTTTGGGAGCTGGCCGCAAAAGCGCAGGATTGCTTCAGGCCCTCTTCTGGTTCTGGGGGGCAGGCTGAGCTTGTGCTTAATTCTTCTTCCTGATGGGAAAATAGAGTGACCTGTGCCTGTCCCAACACCTAGAGCTAGTCTCTCATTGGTTCCCCCTCTTCCCCTTCATCCTCAGGACAAATTGCAACCTGTACGGAACAGGAGGTTAAAGGTGCTGATTCTCCAAGGAGGGAGATGGCTAGTAAATCGGCTGGAATGGCGAACCCGAGCAAAGGAGATGAGAAATGAGGTGCGTTTTAGAAACCTTTCCCGATCACACGGTGTACCATCTTCTGGGTTTCTCATGCCTGTTTTCGACGTAGGAAGATGCCCTTGAACCTGGAGATTTGGGACCCATGGGATGGGTACCATGCAGTATTACTTGAAAGGGTCTGCGTTGGCTCACCCAACCTCACCGAACCTCTCAGCCCCAAGAGTGTCCACCCTTATGTCTCAATCAGCTGTGGGTCTAGATATGGTCAATCCAGGTTGCATCACAGCCCCTGAACGAATTTTGTAAGAATTTCTCTCTCTTTCACTGTCTTTGTTTCACGGGTTTTGAAAAGTAATTTATTTTTATAATGGGGTTTAGCTGCTTCTCACAGCTGTGTTTATGCCGCTTTACACCCCCTTGACTCACTTACGGAGAGATATCAATACATAGGTTTGAAGATTCTTCCTAGTCAGATATATTCTTGTGCGGTGAATAGGGGGTGTTGAGTCCAGTTCACTGAAAAAGGAATAGGTCTTGTCTCTTACATATTAGGTTTATGGAACGGTATCTGAGCTAATTTGAAACCCTTGTTTTATGCATCACCCCACCTCGCCTTTCCCGTTCAGCAGCCATAGTGTGTTTCCTAAACGTGTGACTCTGTTCTGTTTTGCAATTCAGTTCAAGTGTAGCGGTTTTTACATTCCCTCTCTAAGTGATATCTTATGATAAGTGTCTTTTTCTGTGTGACTTATTTCACTTAGAATCGTCCTACCTAAATCCACTCATCGTGCTGCTACTAGCCTTATGACGTTGATTTCATGGCTGAGTGATATTCCATTGTACATGAGGACCCCAACTTCTTTATCCATTTTTCTCTTTCCTAGGATATTTAAGGTGTAATGAAGTGGGGGTTCTTGTCAACAGAGCAGCCCTAAACTTTGGGGTGCCTGTGTCTTGCTGATTTTTAGTTTTCCCAATTTATACGCCCATGAGTGGAAGTGCCCTATGCTCTCCAAGCTGTGGTTTTTAGATGTTTCAGAACACACCGTACACTTCTCCAGAGTGGCTGTTGGCAATTTACATCCCACCCGTCAGCGAAGCAAGGCTCCCATTTCTCCATGGCCGGTCCTGCATTTCTGGTTTGGACACTTTTTTCCGCATGGCCCTTTTGCCCGCTGGGAAGCGAGACTTTTTTGGAGCGCTGATTTGCCTTTCCAGGTTGCTTGGTTGGCCAAAAAGGGCGTATGCGTTTTTTCCTGAATATATTCAGGAAAAAACGCATACGCCCTTTTTGGCCAAGGGCATCATTGTCCACGTTTTGCCGCTTTTCATGTGCTTTCAAGGCGATTCGAATCTACCTCCTGAAATCTGTTTCCTGCAATTCTGCCTTGCTTTCAAAGCCTCTTCGTTGCCTTCCCTTAATATATTTGTGGACGAGAGGTATCATTTAAAACTCTGCAGGTTTGTGAATTGCTGTGCCCCTGAGCTCCATTTTTCAACTCGCTTTTTTGGGAGCTGGCCGCAAAAGCGCAGGATTGCTTCCGGCCCTCTTCTGGTTCTGGGGGGCAGGCTGAGCTTGTGCTTAATTCTTCTTCCTGATGGGAAAATAGAGTGACCTGTGCCTGTCCCAACACCTAGAGCTAGTCTCTCATTGGTTCCCCCTCTTCCCCTTCATCCTCAGGACAAATTGCAACCTGTACGGAACAGGAGGTTAAAGGTGCTGATTCTCCAAGGAGGGAGATGGCTAGTAAATCGGCTGGAATGGCGCACCCGAGCAAAGGAGATGAGAAATGAGGTGCGTTTTAGAAACCTTTCCCGATCACACGGTGTACCATCTTCTGGGTTTCTCATGCCTGTTTTCGACGTAGGAAGATGCCCTTGAACCTGGAGATTTGGGACCCATGGGATGGGTACCATGCAGTATTACTTGAAAGGGTCTGCGTTGGCTCACCCAACCTCACCGAACCTCTCAGCCCCAAGAGTGTCCACCCTTATGTCTCAATCAGCTGTGGGTCTAGATATGGTCAATCCAGGTTGCATCACAGCCCCTGAACGAATTTTGTAAGAATTTCTCTCTCTTTCACTGTCTTTATTTCACGGGTTTTGAAAAGTAATTTATTTTTATCATGGGGTTTAGCTGCTTTTCACGGCTGTGTTTATGCCGCTTTACACCCCCTTGACTCACTTACAGAGAGATATCAATACATAGGTTTGAAGATTCTTACTAGTCAGATATATTCTTGTGCGGTGAATAGGGGGTGTTGAGTCCAGTTCACTGAAAAAGGAATAGGTCTTGTCTCTTACATATTGGGTTTATGGAACGGTATCGGAGCTAATTTGAAACCCTTGTTTTATGCATCACCCCACCTCACCTTTCCCGTTCAGCAGCCATAGTGTGTTTCCTAAACCTGTGACTCTGTTCTGTTTTGTAATTCAGTTCAAGTGTAGCGGTTCTACATTCCCTCTAGAAGTGATATCTTATGATAAGTGTCTTTTTCTGTGTGACTTATTTCACTTAGAATCGTCGTACCTAAATCCACTCATCGTGCTGCTACTAGCCTTATGACGTTGATTTCCTGGCTGAGTGATATTCCATTGTACATGAGGACCACAACTTCTTTATCCATTTTTCTCTTTCCTAGGATATTTAAGGTGTAATGAAGTGGGGGTTTTTGTCAACAGAGCAGCCCTAAACTTTGGGGTGCCTGTGTCTTGCTGATTTTTAGTTTTCCCAATTTATACGCCCATGAGTGGAAGTGCCCTATGCTCTCCAAGCTGTGTTTTTTAGATGTTTCAGAACACACCGTACACTTCTCCAGAGTGGCTGTTGGCAATTTACATCCCACCCATCAGCGTAGCAAGGCTCCCATTTCTCCATGGCCGGTCCTGCATTTCTTGTTTGGACACTTTTTTCCGCATGGCCCTTTTGCCCGCTGGGAAGCGAGACTCCTTTGGAGTGCTGATTGGCCTTTCCAGGTTGCTTGGTTGGCCAAAAAGGGCGTATGCGTTTTTTCCTGAATATATTCAGGAAAAAACGCATACGCCCTTTTTGGCCAAGGGCATCATTGTCCACGTTTTGCCGCTTTTCATGTGCTTTCAAGGCGATTCGAATCTACCTCCTGAAATCTGTTTCCTGCAATTCTGCCTTGCTTTCAAAGCCTCTTCGTTGCCTTCCCTTAATATATTTGTGGACGAGAGGTATCATTTAAAACTCTGCAGGTTTGTGAATTGCAGTGCCCCTGAGCTCCATTTTTCAACTCGCTTTTTTGGGAGCTGGCCGCAAAAGCGCAGGATTGCTTCAGGCCCTCTTCTGGTTCTGGGGGGCAGGCTGAGCTTGTGCTTAATTCTTCTTCCTGATGGGAAAATAGAGTGACCTGTGCCTGTCCCAACACCTAGAGCTAGTCTCTCATTGGTTCCCCCTCTTCCCCTTCATCCTCAGGACAAATTGCAACCTGTACGGAACAGGAGGTTAAAGGTGCTGATTCTCCAAGGAGGGAGATGGCTAGTAAATCGGCTGGAATGGCGAACCCGAGCAAAGGAGATGAGAAATGAGGTGCGTTTTAGAAACCTTTCCCGATCACACGGTGTACCATCTTCTGGGTTTCTCATGCCTGTTTTCGACGTAGGAAGATGCCCTTGAACCTGGAGATTTGGGACCCATGGGATGGGTACCATGCAGTATTACTTGAAAGGGTCTGCGTTGGCTCACCCAACCTCACCGAACCTCTCAGCCCCAAGAGTGTCCACCCTTATGTCTCAATCAGCTGTGGGTCTAGATATGGTCAATCCAGGTTGCATCACAGCCCCTGAACGAATTTTGTAAGAATTTCTCTCTCTTTCACTGTCTTTGTTTCACGGGTTTTGAAAAGTAATTTATTTTTATAATGGGGTTTAGCTGCTTCTCACAGCTGTGTTTATGCCGCTTTACACCCCCTTGACTCACTTACGGAGAGATATCAATACATAGGTTTGAAGATTCTTCCTAGTCAGATATATTCTTGTGCGGTGAATAGGGGGGTGTTGAGTCCAGTTCACTGAAAAAGGAATAGGTCTTGTCTCTTACATATTAGGTTTATGGAACGGTATCTGAGCTAATTTGAAACCCTTGTTTTATGCATCACCCCACCTCGCCTTTCCCGTTCAGCAGCCATAGTGTGTTTCCTAAACGTGTGACTCTGTTCTGTTTTGCAATTCAGTTCAAGTGTAGCGGTTTTTTACATTCCCTCTCTAAGTGATATCTTATGATAAGTGTCTTTTTTCTGTGTGACTTATTTCACTTAGAATCGTCCTACCTAAATCCACTCATCGTGCTGCTACTAGCCTTATGACGTTGATTTCATGGCTGAGTGATATTCCATTGTACATGAGGACCCCAACTTCTTTATCCATTTTTCTCTTTCCTAGGATATTTAAGGTGTAATGAAGTGGGGGTTCTTGTCAACAGAGCAGCCCTAAACTTTGGGGTGCCTGTGTCTTGCTGATTTTTAGTTTTCCCAATTTATACGCCCATGAGTGGAAGTGCCCTATGCTCTCCAAGCTGTGGTTTTTAGATGTTTCAGAACACACCGTACACTTCTCCAGAGTGGCTGTTGGCAATTTACATCCCACCCGTCAGCGAAGCAAGGCTCCCATTTCTCCATGGCCGGTCCTGCATTTCTGGTTTGGACACTTTTTTCCGCATGGCCCTTTTGCCCGCTGGGAAGCGAGACTTTTTTGGAGCGCTGATTTGCCTTTCCAGGTTGCTTGGTTGGCCAAAAAGGGCGTATGCGTTTTTTCCTGAATATATTCAGGAAAAAACGCATACGCCCTTTTTGGCCAAGGGCATCATTGTCCACGTTTTGCCGCTTTTCATGTGCTTTCAAGGCGATTCGAATCTACCTCCTGAAATCTGTTTCCTGCAATTCTGCCTTGCTTTCAAAGCCTCTTCGTTGCCTTCCCTTAATATATTTGTGGACGAGAGGTATCATTTAAAACTCTGCAGGTTTGTGAATTGCTGTGCCCCTGAGCTCCATTTTTCAACTCGCTTTTTTGGGAGCTGGCCGCAAAAGCGCAGGATTGCTTCCGGCCCTCTTCTGGTTCTGGGGGGCAGGCTGAGCTTGTGCTTAATTCTTCTTCCTGATGGGAAAATAGAGTGACCTGTGCCTGTCCCAACACCTAGAGCTAGTCTCTCATTGGTTCCCCCTCTTCCCCCTTCATCCTCAGGACAAATTGCAACCTGTACGGAACAGGAGGTTAAAGGTGCTGATTCTCCAAGGAGGGAGATGGCTAGTAAATCGGCTGGAATGGCGCACCCGAGCAAAGGAGATGAGAAATGAGGTGCGTTTTAGAAACCTTTCCCGATCACACGGTGTACCATCTTCTGGGTTTCTCATGCCTGTTTTCGACGTAGGAAGATGCCCTTGAACCTGGAGATTTGGGACCCATGGGATGGGTACCATGCAGTATTACTTGAAAGGGTCTGCGTTGGCTCACCCAACCTCACCGAACCTCTCAGCCCCAAGAGTGTCCACCCTTATGTCTCAATCAGCTGTGGGTCTAGATATGGTCAATCCAGGTTGCATCACAGCCCCTGAACGAATTTTGTAAGAATTTCTCTCTCTTTCACTGTCTTTATTTCACGGGTTTTGAAAAGTAATTTATTTTTATCATGGGGTTTAGCTGCTTTTCACGGCTGTGTTTATGCCGCTTTACACCCCCTTGACTCACTTACAGAGAGATATCAATACATAGGTTTGAAGATTCTTACTAGTCAGATATATTCTTGTGCGGTGAATAGGGGGGTGTTGAGTCCAGTTCACTGAAAAAGGAATAGGTCTTGTCTCTTACATATTGGGTTTATGGAACGGTATCGGAGCTAATTTGAAACCCTTGTTTTATGCATCACCCCACCTCACCTTTCCCGTTCAGCAGCCATAGTGTGTTTCCTAAACCTGTGACTCTGTTCTGTTTTGTAATTCAGTTCAAGTGTAGCGGTTCTACATTCCCTCTAGAAGTGATATCTTATGATAAGTGTCTTTTTCTGTGTGACTTATTTCACTTAGAATCGTCGTACCTAAATCCACTCATCGTGCTGCTACTAGCCTTATGACGTTGATTTCCTGGCTGAGTGATATTCCATTGTACATGAGGACCACAACTTCTTTATCCATTTTTCTCTTTCCTAGGATATTTAAGGTGTAATGAAGTGGGGGTTTTTGTCAACAGAGCAGCCCTAAACTTTGGGGTGCCTGTGTCTTGCTGATTTTTAGTTTTCCCAATTTATACGCCCATGAGTGGAAGTGCCCTATGCTCTCCAAGCTGTGTTTTTTAGATGTTTCAGAACACACCGTACACTTCTCCAGAGTGGCTGTTGGCAATTTACATCCCACCCATCAGCGTAGCAAGGCTCCCATTTCTCCATGGCCGGTCCTGCATTTCTTGTTTGGACACTTTTTTCCGCATGGCCCTTTTGCCCGCTGGGAAGCGAGACTCCTTTGGAGTGCTGATTGGCCTTTCCAGGTTGCTTGGTTGGCCAAAAAGGGCGTATGCGTTTTTTCCTGAATATATTCAGGAAAAAACGCATACGCCCATTTTGGCCAAGGGCATCATTGTCCACGTTTTGCCGCTTTTCATGTGCTTTCAAGGCGATTCGAATCTACCTCCTGAAATCTGTTTCCTGCAATTCTGCCTTGCTTTCAAAGCCTCTTCGTTGCCTTCCCTTAATATATTTGTGGACGAGAGGTATCATTTAAAACTCTGCAGGTTTGTGAATTGCAGTGCCCCTGAGCTCCATTTTTCAACTCGCTTTTTTGGGAGCTGGCCGCAAAAGTGCAGGATTGCTTCCGGCCCTCTTCTGGTTCTGGGGGGCAGGCTGAGCTTGTGCTTAATTCTTCTTCCTGATGGGAAAATAGAGTGACCTGTGCCTGTCCCAACACCTAGAGCTAGTCTCTCATTGGTTCCCCCTCTTCCCCTTCATCCTCAGGACAAATTGCAACCTGTACGGAACAGGAGGTTAAAGGTGCTGATTCTCCAAGGAGGGAGATGGCTAGTAAATCGGCTGGAATGGCGAACCCGAGCAAAGGAGATGAGAAATGAGGTGCGTTTTAGAAACCTTTCCCGATCACACGGTGTACCATCTTCTGGGTTTCTCATGCCTGTTTTCGACGTAGGAAGATGCCCTTGAACCTGGAGATTTGGGACCCATGGGATGGGTACCATGCAGTATTACTTGAAAGGGTCTGCGTTGGCTCACCCAACCTCACCGAACCTCTCAGCCCCAAGAGTGTCCACCCTTATGTCTCAATCAGCTGTGGGTCTAGATATGGTCAATCCAGGTTGCATCACAGCCCCTGAACGAATTTTGTAAGAATTTCTCTCTCTTTCACTGTCTTTGTTTCACGGGTTTTGAAAAGTAATTTATTTTTATAATGGGGTTTAGCTGCTTCTCACAGCTGTGTTTATGCCGCTTTACACCCCCTTGACTCACTTACGGAGAGATATCAATACATAGGTTTGAAGATTCTTCCTAGTCAGATATATTCTTGTGCGGTGAATAGGGGGTGTTGAGTCCAGTTCACTGAAAAAGGAATAGGTCTTGTCTCTTACATATTAGGTTTATGGAACGGTATCTGAGCTAATTTGAAACCCTTGTTTTATGCATCACCCCACCTCGCCTTTCCCGTTCAGCAGCCATAGTGTGTTTCCTAAACGTGTGACTCTGTTCTGTTTTGCAATTCAGTTCAAGTGTAGCGGTTTTTACATTCCCTCTCTAAGTGATATCTTATGATAAGTGTCTTTTTCTGTGTGACTTATTTCACTTAGAATCGTCCTACCTAAATCCACTCATCGTGCTGCTACTAGCCTTATGACGTTGATTTCATGGCTGAGTGATATTCCATTGTACATGAGGACCCCAACTTCTTTATCCATTTTTCTCTTTCCTAGGATATTTAAGGTGTAATGAAGTGGGGGTTCTTGTCAACAGAGCAGCCCTAAACTTTGGGGTGCCTGTGTCTTGCTGATTTTTAGTTTTCCCAATTTATACGCCCATGAGTGGAAGTGCCCTATGCTCTCCAAGCTGTGGTTTTTAGATGTTTCAGAACACACCGTACACTTCTCCAGAGTGGCTGTTGGCAATTTACATCCCACCCGTCAGCGAAGCAAGGCTCCCATTTCTCCATGGCCGGTCCTGCATTTCTGGTTTGGACACTTTTTTCCGCATGGCCCTTTTGCCCGCTGGGAAGCGAGACTTTTTTGGAGCACTGATTTGCCTTTCCAGGTTGCTTGGTTGGCCAAAAAGGGCGTATGCGTTTTTTCCTGAATATATTCAGGAAAAAACGCATACGCCCTTTTTGGCCAAGGGCATCATTGTCCACGTTTTGCCGCTTTTCATGTGCTTTCAAGGCGATTCGAATCTACCTCCTGAAATCTGTTTCCTGCAATTCTGCCTTGCTTTCAAAGCCTCTTCGTTGCCTTCCCTTAATATATTTGTGGACGAGAGGTATCATTTAAAACTCTGCAGGTTTGTGAATTGCTGTGCCCCTGAGCTCCATTTTTCAACTCGCTTTTTTGGGAGCTGGCCGCAAAAGCGCAGGATTGCTTCCGGCCCTCTTCTGGTTCTGGGGGGCAGGCTGAGCTTGTGCTTAATTCTTCTTCCTGATGGGAAAATAGAGTGACCTGTGCCTGTCCCAACACCTAGAGCTAGTCTCTCATTGGTTCCCCCTCTTCCCCTTCATCCTCAGGACAAATTGCAACCTGTACGGAACAGGAGGTTAAAGGTGCTGATTCTCCAAGGAGGGAGATGGCTAGTAAATCGGCTGGAATGGCGCACCCGAGCAAAGGAGATGAGAAATGAGGTGCGTTTTAGAAACCTTTCCCGATCACACGGTGTACCATCTTCTGGGTTTCTCATGCCTGTTTTCGACGTAGGAAGATGCCCTTGAACCTGGAGATTTGGGACCCATGGGATGGGTACCATGCAGTATTACTTGAAAGGGTCTGCGTTGGCTCACCCAACCTCACCGAACCTCTCAGCCCCAAGAGTGTCCACCCTTATGTCTCAATCAGCTGTGGGTCTAGATATGGTCAATCCAGGTTGCATCACAGCCCCTGAACGAATTTTGTAAGAATTTCTCTCTCTTTCACTGTCTTTATTTCACGGGTTTTGAAAAGTAATTTATTTTTATAATGGGGTTTAGCTGCTTTTCACGGCTGTGTTTATGCCGCTTTACACCCCCTTGACTCACTTACAGAGAGATATCAATACATAGGTTTGAAGATTCTTACTAGTCAGATATATTCTTGTGCGGTGAATAGGGGGTGTTGAGTCCAGTTCACTGAAAAAGGAATAGGTCTTGTCTCTTACATATTGGGTTTATGGAACGGTATCGGAGCTAATTTGAAACCCTTGTTTTATGCATCACCCCACCTCACCTTTCCCGTTCAGCAGCCATAGTGTGTTTCCTAAACCTGTGACTCTGTTCTGTTTTGTAATTCAGTTCAAGTGTAGCGGTTCTACATTCCCTCTAGAAGTGATATCTTATGATAAGTGTCTTTTTCTGTGTGACTTATTTCACTTAGAATCGTCGTACCTAAATCCACTCATCGTGCTGCTACTAGCCTTATGACGTTGATTTCCTGGCTGAGTGATATTCCATTGTACATGAGGACCACAACTTCTTTATCCATTTTTCTCTTTCCTAGGATATTTAAGGTGTAATGAAGTGGGGGTTTTTGTCAACAGAGCAGCCCTAAACTTTGGGGTGCCTGTGTCTTGCTGATTTTTAGTTTTCCCAATTTATACGCCCATGAGTGGAAGTGCCCTATGCTCTCCAAGCTGTGTTTTTTAGATGTTTCAGAACACACCGTACACTTCTCCAGAGTGGCTGTTGGCAATTTACATCCCACCCATCAGCGTAGCAAGGCTCCCATTTCTCCATGGCCGGTCCTGCATTTCTTGTTTGGACACTTTTTTCCGCATGGCCCTTTTGCCCGCTGGGAAGCGAGACTCCTTTGGAGTGCTGATTGGCCTTTCCAGGTTGCTTGGTTGGCCAAAAAGGGCGTATGCGTTTTTTCCTGAATATATTCAGGAAAAAACGCATACGCCCTTTTTGGCCAAGGGCATCATTGTCCACGTTTTGCCGCTTTTCATGTGCTTTCAAGGCGATTCGAATCTACCTCCTGAAATCTGTTTCCTGCAATTCTGCCTTGCTTTCAAAGCCTCTTCGTTGCCTTCCCTTAATATATTTGTGGACGAGAGGTATCATTTAAAACTCTGCAGGTTTGTGAATTGCAGTGCCCCTGAGCTCCATTTTTCAACTCGCTTTTTTGGGAGCTGGCCGCAAAAGCGCAGGATTGCTTCCGGCCCTCTTCTGGTTCTGGGGGGCAGGCTGAGCTTGTGCTTAATTCTTCTTCCTGATGGGAAAATAGAGTGACCTGTGCCTGTCCCAACACCTAGAGCTAGTCTCTCATTGGTTCCCCCTCTTCCCCTTCATCCTCAGGACAAATTGCAACCTGTACGGAACAGGAGGTTAAAGGTGCTGATTCTCCAAGGAGGGAGATGGCTAGTAAATCGGCTGGAATGGCGAACCCGAGCAAAGGAGATGAGAAATGAGGTGCGTTTTAGAAACCTTTCCCGATCACACGGTGTACCATCTTCTGGGTTTCTCATGCCTGTTTTCGACGTAGGAAGATGCCCTTGAACCTGGAGATTTGGGACCCATGGGATGGGTACCATGCAGTATTACTTGAAAGGGTCTGCGTTGGCTCACCCAACCTCACCGAACCTCTCAGCCCCAAGAGTGTCCACCCTTATGTCTCAATCAGCTGTGGGTCTAGATATGGTCAATCCAGGTTGCATCACAGCCCCTGAACGAATTTTGTAAGAATTTCTCTCTCTTTCACTGTCTTTGTTTCACGGGTTTTGAAAAGTAATTTATTTTTATAATGGGGTTTAGCTGCTTCTCACAGCTGTGTTTATGCCGCTTTACACCCCCTTGACTCACTTACGGAGAGATATCAATACATAGGTTTGAAGATTCTTCCTAGTCAGATATATTCTTGTGCGGTGAATAGGGGGTGTTGAGTCCAGTTCACTGAAAAAGGAATAGGTCTTGTCTCTTACATATTAGGTTTATGGAACGGTATCTGAGCTAATTTGAAACCCTTGTTTTATGCATCACCCCACCTCGCCTTTCCCGTTCAGCAGCCATAGTGTGTTTCCTAAACGTGTGACTCTGTTCTGTTTTGCAATTCAGTTCAAGTGTAGCGGTTTTTACATTCCCTCTCTAAGTGATATCTTATGATAAGTGTCTTTTTCTGTGTGACTTATTTCACTTAGAATCGTCCTACCTAAATCCACTCATCGTGCTGCTACTAGCCTTATGACGTTGATTTCATGGCTGAGTGATATTCCATTGTACATGAGGACCCCAACTTCTTTATCCATTTTTCTCTTTCCTAGGATATTTAAGGTGTAATGAAGTGGGGGTTCTTGTCAACAGAGCAGCCCTAAACTTTGGGGTGCCTGTGTCTTGCTGATTTTTAGTTTTCCCAATTTATACGCCCATGAGTGGAAGTGCCCTATGCTCTCCAAGCTGTGGTTTTTAGATGTTTCAGAACACACCGTACACTTCTCCAGAGTGGCTGTTGGCAATTTACATCCCACCCGTCAGCGAAGCAAGGCTCCCATTTCTCCATGGCCGGTCCTGCATTTCTGGTTTGGACACTTTTTTCCGCATGGCCCTTTTGCCCGCTGGGAAGCGAGACTTTTTTGGAGCGCTGATTTGCCTTTCCAGGTTGCTTGGTTGGCCAAAAAGGGCGTATGCGTTTTTTCCTGAATATATTCAGGAAAAAACGCATACGCCCTTTTTGGCCAAGGGCATCATTGTCCACGTTTTGCCGCTTTTCATGTGCTTTCAAGGCGATTCGAATCTACCTCCTGAAATCTGTTTCCTGCAATTCTGCCTTGCTTTCAAAGCCTCTTCGTTGCCTTCCCTTAATATATTTGTGGACGAGAGGTATCATTTAAAACTCTGCAGGTTTGTGAATTGCTGTGCCCCTGAGCTCCATTTTTCAACTCGCTTTTTTGGGAGCTGGCCGCAAAAGCGCAGGATTGCTTCCGGCCCTCTTCTGGTTCTGGGGGGCAGGCTGAGCTTGTGCTTAATTCTTCTTCCTGATGGGAAAATAGAGTGACCTGTGCCTGTCCCAACACCTAGAGCTAGTCTCTCATTGGTTCCCCCTCTTCCCCTTCATCCTCAGGACAAATTGCAACCTGTACGGAACAGGAGGTTAAAGGTGCTGATTCTCCAAGGAGGGAGATGGCTAGTAAATCGGCTGGAATGGCGAACCCGAGCAAAGGAGATGAGAAATGAGGTGCGTTTTAGAAACCTTTCCCGATCACACGGTGTACCATCTTCTGGGTTTCTCATGCCTGTTTTCGACGTAGGAAGATGCCCTTGAACCTGGAGATTTGGGACCCATGGGATGGGTACCATGCAGTATTACTTGAAAGGGTCTGCGTTGGCTCACCCAACCTCACCGAACCTCTCAGCCCCAAGAGTGTCCACCCTTATGTCTCAATCAGCTGTGGGTCTAGATATGGTCAATCCAGGTTGCATCACAGCCCCTGAACGAATTTTGTAAGAATTTCTCTCTCTTTCACTGTCTTTATTTCACGGGTTTTGAAAAGTAATTTATTTTTATAATGGGGTTTAGCTGCTTTTCACGGCTGTGTTTATGCCGCTTTACACCCCCTTGACTCACTTACAGAGAGATATCAATACATAGGTTTGAAGATTCTTACTAGTCAGATATATTCTTGTGCGGTGAATAGGGGGTGTTGAGTCCAGTTCACTGAAAAAGGAATAGGTCTTGTCTCTTACATATTGGGTTTATGGAACGGTATCTGAGCTAATTTGAAACCCTTGTTTTATGCATCACCCCACCTCACCTTTCCCGTTCAGCAGCCATAGTGTGTTTCCTAAACCTGTGACTCTGTTCTGTTTTGTAATTCAGTTCAAGTGTAGCGGTTCTACATTCCCTCTAGAAGTGATATCTTATGATAAGTGTCTTTTTCTGTGTGACTTATTTCACTTAGAATCGTCGTACCTAAATCCACTCATCGTGCTGCTACTAGCCTTATGACGTTGATTTCCTGGCTGAGTGATATTCCATTGTACATGAGGACCACAACTTCTTTATCCATTTTTCTCTTTCCTAGGATATTTAAGGTGTAATGAAGTGGGGGTTTTTGAAAACAGAGCAGCCCTAAACTTTGGGGTGCCTGTGTCTTGCTGATTTTTAGTTTTCCCAATTTATACGCCCATGAGTGGAAGTGCCCTATGCTCTCCAAGCTGTGTTTTTTAGATGTTTCAGAACACACCGTACACTTCTCCAGAGTGGCTGTTGGCAATTTACATCCCACCCATCAGCGTAGCAAGGCTCCCATTTCTCCATGGCCGGTCCTGCATTTCTTGTTTGGACACTTTTTTCCGCATGGCCCTTTTGCCCGCTGGGAAGCGAGACTCCTTTGGAGTGCTGATTGGCCTTTCCAGGTTGCTTGGTTGGCCAAAAAGGGCGTATGCGTTTTTTCCTGAATATATTCAGGAAAAAACGCATACGCCCTTTTTGGCCAAGGGCATCATTGTCCACGTTTTGCCGCTTTTCATGTGCTTTCAAGGCGATTCGAATCTACCTCCTGAAATCTGTTTCCTGCAATTCTGCCTTGCTTTCAAAGCCTCTTCGTTGCCTTCCCTTAATATATTTGTGGACGAGAGGTATCATTTAAAACTCTGCAGGTTTGTGAATTGCAGTGCCCCTGAGCTCCATTTTTCAACTCGCTTTTTTGGGAGCTGGCCGCAAAAGCGCAGGATTGCTTCAGGCCCTCTTCTGGTTCTGGGGGGCAGGCTGAGCTTGTGCTTAATTCTTCTTCCTGATGGGAAAATAGAGTGACCTGTGCCTGTCCCAACACCTAGAGCTAGTCTCTCATTGGTTCCCCCTCTTCCCCTTCATCCTCAGGACAAATTGCAACCTGTACGGAACAGGAGGTTAAAGGTGCTGATTCTCCAAGGAGGGAGATGGCTAGTAAATCGGCTGGAATGGCGAACCCGAGCAAAGGAGATGAGAAATGAGGTGCGTTTTAGAAACCTTTCCCGATCACACGGTGTACCATCTTCTGGGTTTCTCATGCCTGTTTTCGACGTAGGAAGATGCCCTTGAACCTGGAGATTTGGGACCCATGGGATGGGTACCATGCAGTATTACTTGAAAGGGTCTGCGTTGGCTCACCCAACCTCACCGAACCTCTCAGCCCCAAGAGTGTCCACCCTTATGTCTCAATCAGCTGTGGGTCTAGATATGGTCAATCCAGGTTGCATCACAGCCCCTGAACGAATTTTGTAAGAATTTCTCTCTCTTTCACTGTCTTTGTTTCACGGGTTTTGAAAAGTAATTTATTTTTATAATGGGGTTTAGCTGCTTCTCACAGCTGTGTTTATGCCGCTTTACACCCCCTTGACTCACTTACGGAGAGATATCAATACATAGGTTTGAAGATTCTTCCTAGTCAGATATATTCTTGTGCGGTGAATAGGGGGTGTTGAGTCCAGTTCACTGAAAAAGGAATAGGTCTTGTCTCTTACATATTAGGTTTATGGAACGGTATCTGAGCTAATTTGAAACCCTTGTTTTATGCATCACCCCACCTCGCCTTTCCCGTTCAGCAGCCATAGTGTGTTTCCTAAACGTGTGACTCTGTTCTGTTTTGCAATTCAGTTCAAGTGTAGCGGTTTTTACATTCCCTCTCTAAGTGATATCTTATGATAAGTGTCTTTTTCTGTGTGACTTATTTCACTTAGAATCGTCCTACCTAAATCCACTCATCGTGCTGCTACTAGCCTTATGACGTTGATTTCATGGCTGAGTGATATTCCATTGTACATGAGGACCCCAACTTCTTTATCCATTTTTCTCTTTCCTAGGATATTTAAGGTGTAATGAAGTGGGGGTTCTTGTCAACAGAGCAGCCCTAAACTTTGGGGTGCCTGTGTCTTGCTGATTTTTAGTTTTCCCAATTTATACGCCCATGAGTGGAAGTGCCCTATGCTCTCCAAGCTGTGGTTTTTAGATGTTTCAGAACACACCGTACACTTCTCCAGAGTGGCTGTTGGCAATTTACATCCCACCCGTCAGCGAAGCAAGGCTCCCATTTCTCCATGGCCGGTCCTGCATTTCTGGTTTGGACACTTTTTTCCGCATGGCCCTTTTGCCCGCTGGGAAGCGAGACTTTTTTGGAGCGCTGATTTGCCTTTCCAGGTTGCTTGGTTGGCCAAAAAGGGCGTATGCGTTTTTTCCTGAATATATTCAGGAAAAAACGCATACGCCCTTTTTGGCCAAGGGCATCATTGTCCACGTTTTGCCGCTTTTCATGTGCTTTCAAGGCGATTCGAATCTACCTCCTGAAATCTGTTTCCTGCAATTCTGCCTTGCTTTCAAAGCCTCTTCGTTGCCTTCCCTTAATATATTTGTGGACGAGAGGTATCATTTAAAACTCTGCAGGTTTGTGAATTGCAGTGCCCCTGAGCTCCATTTTTCAACTCGCTTTTTTGGGAGCTGGCCGCAAAAGCGCAGGATTGCTTCAGGCCCTCTTCTGGTTCTGGGGGGCAGGCTGAGCTTGTGCTTAATTCTTCTTCCTGATGGGAAAATAGAGTGACCTGTGCCTGTCCCAACACCTAGAGCTAGTCTCTCATTGGTTCCCCCTCTTCCCCTTCATCCTCAGGACAAATTGCAACCTGTACGGAACAGGAGGTTAAAGGTGCTGATTCTCCAAGGAGGGAGATGGCTAGTAAATCGGCTGGAATGGCGAACCCGAGCAAAGGAGATGAGAAATGAGGTGCGTTTTAGAAAC
This sequence comes from Balaenoptera acutorostrata, assembly GCF_949987535.1. Lineage (NCBI taxonomy): Eukaryota > Metazoa > Chordata > Mammalia > Artiodactyla > Balaenopteridae > Balaenoptera > Balaenoptera acutorostrata. The sequence goes on along the minus strand of NW_026645671.1, from coordinate 98,756 downwards.
CTTTCCCGATCACACGGTGTACCATCTTCTGGGTTTCTCATGCCTGTTTTCGACGTAGGAAGATGCCCTTGAACCTGGAGATTTGGGACCCATGGGATGGGTACCATGCAGTATTACTTGAAAGGGTCTGCGTTGGCTCACCCAACCTCACCGAACCTCTCAGCCCCAAGAGTGTCCACCCTTATGTCTCAATCAGCTGTGGGTCTAGATATGGTCAATCCAGGTTGCATCACAGCCCCTGAACGAATTTTGTAAGAATTTCTCTCTCTTTCACTGTCTTTGTTTCACGGGTTTTGAAAAGTAATTTATTTTTATAATGGGGTTTAGCTGCTTCTCACAGCTGTGTTTATGCCGCTTTACACCCCCTTGACTCACTTACGGAGAGATATCAATACATAGGTTTGAAGATTCTTCCTAGTCAGATATATTCTTGTGCGGTGAATAGGGGGTGTTGAGTCCAGTTCACTGAAAAAGGAATAGGTCTTGTCTCTTACATATTAGGTTTATGGAACGGTATCTGAGCTAATTTGAAACCCTTGTTTTATGCATCACCCCACCTCGCCTTTCCCGTTCAGCAGCCATAGTGTGTTTCCTAAACGTGTGACTCTGTTCTGTTTTGCAATTCAGTTCAAGTGTAGCGGTTTTTACATTCCCTCTCTAAGTGATATCTTATGATAAGTGTCTTTTTCTGTGTGACTTATTTCACTTAGAATCGTCGTACCTAAATCCACTCATCGTGCTGCTACTAGCCTTATGACGTTGATTTCATGGCTGAGTGATATTCCATTGTACATGAGGACCCCAACTTCTTTATCCATTTTTCTCTTTCCTAGGATATTTAAGGTGTAATGAAGTGGGGGTTCTTGTCAACAGAGCAGCCCTAAACTTTGGGGTGCCTGTGTCTTGCTGATTTTTAGTTTTCCCAATTTATACGCCCATGAGTGGAAGTGCCCTATGCTCTCCAAGCTGTGGTTTTTAGATGTTTCAGAACACACCGTACACTTCTCCAGAGTGGCTGTTGGCAATTTACATCCCACCCGTCAGCGAAGCAAGGCTCCCATTTCTCCATGGCCGGTCCTGCATTTCTGGTTTGGACACTTTTTTCCGCATGGCCCTTTTGCCCGCTGGGAAGCGAGACTTTTTTGGAGCGCTGATTTGCCTTTCCAGGTTGCTTGGTTGGCCAAAAAGGGCGTATGCGTTTTTTCCTGAATATATTCAGGAAAAAACGCATACGCCCTTTTTGGCCAAGGGCATCATTGTCCACGTTTTGCCGCTTTTCATGTGCTTTCAAGGCGATTCGAATCTACCTCCTGAAATCTGTTTCCTGCAATTCTGCCTTGCTTTCAAAGCCTCTTCGTTGCCTTCCCTTAATATATTTGTGGACGAGAGGTATCATTTAAAACTCTGCAGGTTTGTGAATTGCAGTGCCCCTGAGCTCCATTTTTCAACTCGCTCTTTTGGGAGCTGGCCGCAAAAGCGCAGGATTGCTTCCGGCCCTCTTCTGGTTCTGGGGGGCAGGCTGTGCTTGTGCTTAATTCTTCTTCCTGATGGGAAAATAGAGTGACCTGTGCCTGTCCCAACACCTAGAGCTAGTCTCTCATTGGTTCCCCCTCTTCCCCTTCATCCTCAGGACAAATTGCAACCTGTACGGAACAGGAGGTTAAAGGTGCTGATTCTCCAAGGAGGGAGATGGCTAGTAAATCGGCTGGAATGGCGAACCCGAGCAAAGGAGATGAGAAATGAGGTGCGTTTTAGAAACCTTTCCCGATCACACGGTGTACCATCTTCTGGGTTTCTCATGCCTGTTTTCGACGTAGGAAGATGCCCTTGAACCTGGAGATTTGGGACCCATGGGATGGGTACCATGCAGTATTACTTGAAAGGGTCTGCGTTGGCTCACCCAACCTCACCGAACCTCTCAGCCCCAAGAGTGTCCACCCTTATGTCTCAATCAGCTGTGGGTCTAGATATGGTCAATCCAGGTTGCATCACAGCCCCTGAACGAATTTTGTAAGAATTTCTCTCTCTTTCACTGTCTTTGTTTCACGGGTTTTGAAAAGTAATTTATTTTTATAATGGGGTTTAGCTGCTTCTCACAGCTGTGTTTATGCCGCTTTACACCCCCTTGACTCACTTACGGAGAGATATCAATACATAGGTTTGAAGATTCTTCCTAGTCAGATATATTCTTGTGCGGTGAATAGGGGGTGTTGAGTCCAGTTCACTGAAAAAGGAATAGGTCTTGTCTCTTACATATTAGGTTTATGGAACGGTATCTGAGCTAATTTGAAACCCTTGTTTTATGCATCACCCCACCTCGCCTTTCCCGTTCAGCAGCCATAGTGTGTTTCCTAAACGTGTGACTCTGTTCTGTTTTGCAATTCAGTTCAAGTGTAGCGGTTTTTACATTCCCTCTCTAAGTGATATCTTATGATAAGTGTCTTTTTCTGTGTGACTTATTTCACTTAGAATCGTCCTACCTAAATCCACTCATCGTGCTGCTACTAGCCTTATGACGTTGATTTCATGGCTGAGTGATATTCCATTGTACATGAGGACCCCAACTTCTTTATCCATTTTTCTCTTTCCTAGGATATTTAAGGTGTAATGAAGTGGGGGTTCTTGTCAACAGAGCAGCCCTAAACTTTGGGGTGCCTGTGTCTTGCTGATTTTTAGTTTTCCCAATTTATACGCCCATGAGTGGAAGTGCCCTATGCTCTCCAAGCTGTGGTTTTTAGATGTTTCAGAACACACCGTACACTTCTCCAGAGTGGCTGTTGGCAATTTACATCCCACCCGTCAGCGAAGCAAGGCTCCCATTTCTCCATGGCCGGTCCTGCATTTCTGGTTTGGACACTTTTTTCCGCATGGCCCTTTTGCCCGCTGGGAAGCGAGACTTTTTTGGAGCGCTGATTTGCCTTTCCAGGTTGCTTGGTTGGCCAAAAAGGGCGTATGCGTTTTTTCCTGAATATATTCAGGAAAAAACGCATACGCCCTTTTTGGCCAAGGGCATCATTGTCCACGTTTTGCCGCTTTTCATGTGCTTTCAAGGCGATTCGAATCTACCTCCTGAAATCTGTTTCCTGCAATTCTGCCTTGCTTTCAAAGCCTCTTCGTTGCCTTCCCTTAATATATTTGTGGACGAGAGGTATCATTTAAAACTCTGCAGGTTTTTGAATTGCAGTGCCCCTGAGCTCCATTTTTCAACTCGCTTTTTTGGGAGCTGGCCGCAAAAGCGCAGGATTGCTTCCGGCCCTCTTCTGGTTCTGGGGGGCAGGCTGAGCTTGTGCTTAATTCTTCTTCCTGATGGGAAAATAGAGTGACCTGTGCCTGTCCCAACACCTAGAGCTAGTCTCTCATTGGTTCCCCCTCTTCCCGTTCATCCTCAGGACAAATTGCAACCTGTAAGGAACAGGAGGTTAAAGGTGCTGATTCTCCAAGGAGGGAGATGGCTAGTAAATCGGCTGGAATGGCGCACCCGAGCAAAGGAGATGAGAAATGAGGTGCGTTTTAGAAACCTTTCCCGATCACACTGTGTACCATCTTCTGGGTTTCTCATGCCTGTTTTCGACGTAGGAAGATGCCCTTGAACCTGGAGATTTGGGACCCATGGGATGGGTACCATGCAGTATTACTTGAAAGGGTCTGCGTTGGCTCACCCAACCTCACCGAACCTCTCAGCCCCAAGAGTGTCCACCCTTATGTCTCAATCAGCTGTGGGTCTAGATATGGTCAATCCAGGTTGCATCACAGCCCCTGAACGAATTTTGTAAGAATTTCTCTCTCTTTCACTGTCTTTATTTCACGGGTTTTGAAAAGTAATTTATTTTTATAATGGGGTTTAGCTGCTTTTCACGGCTGTGTTTATGCCGCTTTACACCCCCTTGACTCACTTACAGAGAGATATCAATACATAGGTTTGAAGATTCTTACTAGTCAGATATATTCTTGTGCGGTGAATAGGGGGTGTTGAGTCCAGTTCACTGAAAAAGGAATAGGTCTTGTCTCTTACATATTGGGTTTATGGAACGGTATCTGAGCTAATTTGAAACCCTTGTTTTATGCATCACCCCACCTCACCTTTCCCGTTCAGCAGCCATAGTGTGTTTCCTAAACCTGTGACTCTGTTCTGTTTTGTAATTCAGTTCAAGTGTAGCGGTTCTACATTCCCTCTAGAAGTGATATCTTATGATAAGTGTCTTTTTCTGTGTGACTTATTTCACTTAGAATCGTCGTACCTAAATCCACTCATCGTGCTGCTACTAGCCTTATGACGTTGATTTCCTGGCTGAGTGATATTCCATTGTACATGAGAACCACAACTTCTTTATCCATTTTTCTCTTTCCTAGGATATTTAAGGTGTAATGAAGTGGGGGTTTTTGTCAACAGAGCAGCCCTAAACTTTGGGGTGCCTGTGTCTTGCTGATTTTTAGTTTTCCCAATTTATACGCCCATGAGTGGAAGTGCCCTATGCTCTCCAAGCTGTGTTTTTTAGATGTTTCAGAACACACCGTACACTTCTCCAGAGTGGCTGTTGGCAATTTACATCCCACCCATCAGCGTAGCAAGGCTCCCATTTCTCCATGGCCGGTCCTGCATTTCTTGTTTGGACACTTTTTTCCGCATGGCCCTTTTGCCCGCTGGGAAGCGAGACTCCTTTGGAGTGCTGATTGGCCTTTCCAGGTTGCTTGGTTGGCCAAAAAGGGCATATGCGTTTTTTCCTGAATATATTCAGGAAAAAACGCATACGCCCTTTTTGGCCAAGGGCATCATTGTCCACGTTTTGCCGCTTTTCATGTGCTTTCAAGGCGATTCGAATCTACCTCCTGAAATCTGTTTCCTGCAATTCTGCCTTGCTTTCAAAGCCTCTTCGTTGCCTTCCCTTAATATATTTGTGGACGAGAGGTATCATTTAAAACTCTGCAGGTTTGTGAATTGCAGTGCCCCTGAGCTCCATTTTTCAACTCGCTTTTTTGGGAGCTGGCCGCAAAAGCGCAGGATTGCTTCAGGCCCTCTTCTGGTTCTGGGGGGCAGGCTGAGCTTGTGCTTAATTCTTCTTCCTGATGGGAAAATAGAGTGACCTGTGCCTGTCCCAACACCTAGAGCTAGTCTCTCATTGGTTCCCCCTCTTCCCCTTCATCCTCAGGACAAATTGCAACCTGTACGGAACAGGAGGTTAAAGGTGCTGATTCTCCAAGGAGGGAGATGGCTAGTAAATCGGCTGGAATGGCGAACCCGAGCAAAGGAGATGAGAAATGAGGTGCGTTTTAGAAACCTTTCCCGATCACACGGTGTACCATCTTCTGGGTTTCTCATGCCTGTTTTCGACGTAGGAAGATGCCCTTGAACCTGGAGATTTGGGACCCATGGGATGGGTACCATGCAGTATTACTTGAAAGGGTCTGCGTTGGCTCACCCAACCTCACCGAACCTCTCAGCCCCAAGAGTGTCCACCCTTATGTCTCAATCAGCTGTGGGTCTAGATATGGTCAATCCAGGTTGCATCACAGCCCCTGAACGAATTTTGTAAGAATTTCTCTCTCTTTCACTGTCTTTGTTTCACGGGTTTTGAAAAGTAATTTATTTTTATAATGGGGTTTAGCTGCTTCTCACAGCTGTGTTTATGCCGCTTTACACCCCCTTGACTCACTTACGGAGAGATATCAATACATAGGTTTGAAGATTCTTCCTAGTCAGATATATTCTTGTGCGGTGAATAGGGGGTGTTGAGTCCAGTTCACTGAAAAAGGAATAGGTCTTGTCTCTTACATATTAGGTTTATGGAACGGTATCTGAGCTAATTTGAAACCCTTGTTTTATGCATCACCCCACCTCGCCTTTCCCGTTCAGCAGCCATAGTGTGTTTCCTAAACGTGTGACTCTGTTCTGTTTTGCAATTCAGTTCAAGTGTAGCGGTTTTTACATTCCCTCTCTAAGTGATATCTTATGATAAGTGTCTTTTTCTGTGTGACTTATTTCACTTAGAATCGTCGTACCTAAATCCACTCATCGTGCTGCTACTAGCCTTATGACGTTGATTTCATGGCTGAGTGATATTCCATTGTACATGAGGACCCCAACTTCTTTATCCATTTTTCTCTTTCCTAGGATATTTAAGGTGTAATGAAGTGGGGGTTCTTGTCAACAGAGCAGCCCTAAACTTTGGGGTGCCTGTGTCTTGCTGATTTTTAGTTTTCCCAATTTATACGCCCATGAGTGGAAGTGCCCTATGCTCTCCAAGCTGTGGTTTTTAGATGTTTCAGAACACACCGTACACTTCTCCAGAGTGGCTGTTGGCAATTTACATCCCACCCGTCAGCGAAGCAAGGCTCCCATTTCTCCATGGCCGGTCCTGCATTTCTGGTTTGGACACTTTTTTCCGCATGGCCCTTTTGCCCGCTGGGAAGCGAGACTTTTTTGGAGCGCTGATTTGCCTTTCCAGGTTGCTTGGTTGGCCAAAAAGGGCGTATGCGTTTTTTCCTGAATATATTCAGGAAAAAACGCATACGCCCTTTTTGGCCAAGGGCATCATTGTCCACGTTTTGCCGCTTTTCATGTGCTTTCAAGGCGATTCGAATCTACCTCCTGAAATCTGTTTCCTGCAATTCTGCCTTGCTTTCAAAGCCTCTTCGTTGCCTTCCCTTAATATATTTGTGGACGAGAGGTATCATTTAAAACTCTGCAGGTTTGTGAATTGCAGTGCCCCTGAGCTCCATTTTTCAACTCGCTTTTTTGGGAGCTGGCCGCAAAAGCGCAGGATTGCTTCCGGCCCTCTTCTGGTTCTGAGGGGCAGGCTGAGCTTGTGCTTAATTCTTCTTCCTGATGGGAAAATAGAGTGACCTGTGCCTGTCCCAACACCTAGAGCTAGTCTCTCATTGGTTCCCCCTCTTCCCCTTCATCGTCAGGACAAATTGCAACCTGTACGGAACAGGAGGTTAAAGGTGCTGATTCTCCAAGGAGGGAGATGGCTAGTAAATCGGCTGGAATGGCGAACCCGAGCAAAGGAGATGAGAAATGAGGTGCGTTTTAGAAACCTTTCCCGATCACACCGTGTACCATCTTCTGGGTTTCTCATGCCTGTTTTCGACGTAGGAAGATGCCCTTGAACCTGGAGATTTGGGACCCATGGGATGGGTACCATGCAGTATTACTTGAAAGGGTCTGCGTTGGCTCACCCAACCTCACCGAACCTCTCAGCCCCAAGAGTGTCCACCCTTATGTCTCAATCAGCTGTGGGTCTAGATATGGTCAATCCAGGTTGCATCACAGCCCCTGAACGAATTTTGTAAGAATTTCTCTCTCTTTCACTGTCTTTGTTTCACGGGTTTTGAAAAGTAATTTATTTTTATAATGGGGTTTAGCTGCTTTTCACGGCTGTGTTTATGCTGCTTTACACCCCCTTGACTCACTTACAGAGAGATATCAATACATAGGTTTGAAGATTCTTCCTAGTCAGATATATTCTTGTGCGGTGAATAGGGGGTGTTGAGTCCAGTTCACTGAAAAAGGAATAGGTCTTGTCTCTTACATATTGGGTTTATGGAACGGTATCGGAGCTAATTTGAAACCCTTGTTTTATGCATCACCCCACCTCACCTTTCCCATTCAGCAGCCATAGTGTGTTTTCTAAACGTGTGACTCTGTTCTGTTTTGCAATTCAGTTCAAGTGTAGCGGTTTTTACATTCCCTCTCTAAGTGATATCTTATGATAAGTGTCTTTTTCTGTGTGACTTATTTCACTTAGAATCTTCGTACCTAAATCCACTCATCGTGCTGCTACTAGCCTTATGACGTTGATTTCATGGCTGAGTGATATTCCATTTTACATAAGGACCCCAACTTCTTTATCCATTTTTTGCTTTCCTAGGATATTTAAGGTGTAATGAAGTGGGGGTTCTTGTCAACAGAGCAGCCCTAAACTTTGGGGTGCCTGTGTCTTGCTGATTTTTAGTTTTCCCAATTTATACGCCCATGAGTGGAAGTGCCCTATGCTCTCCAAGCTGTGTTTTTTAGATGTTTCAGAACACACCGTACACTTCTCCAGAGTGGCTGTTGGCAATTTACATCCCGCCCATCAGCGTAGCAAGGCTCCCATTTCTCCATGGCCGGTCCTGCATTTCTGGTTTGGACACTTTTTTCCGCATGGCCCTTTTGCCCGCTGGGAAGCGAGACTTCTTTGGAGCGCTAATTGGCCTTTCCAGGTTGCTTGGTTGGCCAAAAAGGGCGTATGCGTTTTTTCCTGAATATATTCAGGAAAAAACGCATACGCCCTTTTTGGCCAAGGGCATCATTGTCCACGTTTTGCCGCTTTTCATGTGCTTTCAAGGCGATTCGAATCTACCTCCTGAAATCTGTTTCCTGCAATTCTGCCTTGCTTTCAAAGCCTCTTCGTTGCCTTCCCTTAATATATTTGTGGACGAGAGGTATCATTTAAAACTCTGCAGGTTTGTGAATTGCAGTGCCCCTGAGCTCCATTTTTCAACTCGCTTTTTTGGGAGCTGGCCGTAAAAGCGCACGATTGCTTCAGGCCCTCTTCTGGTTCTGGGGGGCAGGCTGAGCTTGTGCTTAATTCTTCTTCCTGATGGGAAAATAGAGTGACCTGTGCCTGTCCCAACACCTAGAGCTAGTCTCTCATTGGTTCCCCCTCTTCCCGTTCATCCTCAGGACAAATTGCAACCTGTACGAAACAGGAGGTTAAAGGTGCTGATTCTCCAAGGAGGGAGATGGCTAGTAAATCGGCTGGAATGGCGAACCCGAGCAAAGGAGATGAGAAATGAGGTGCGTTTTAGAAACCTTTCCCGATCACACCGTGTACCATCTTCTGGGTTTCTCATGCCTGTTTTCGACGTAGGAAGATGCCCTTGAACCTGGAGATTTGGGACCCATGGGATGGGTACCATGCAGTATTACTTGAAAGGGTCTGCGTTGGCTCACCCAACCTCACCGAACCTCTCAGCCCCAAGAGTGTCCACCCTTATGTCTCAATCAGCTGTGGGTCTAGATATGGTCAATCCAGGTTGCATCACAGCCCCTGAACGAATTTTGTAAGAATTTCTCTCTCTTTCACTGTCTTTGTTTCACGGGTTTTGAAGAGTAATTTATTTTTATAATGGGGTTTAGCTGCTTTTCACGGCTGTGTTTATGCCGCTTTACACCCCCTTGACTCACTTACAGAGAGATATCAATACATAGGTTTGAAGATTCTTCCTAGTCAGATATATTCTTGTGCGGTGAATAGGGGGTGTTGAGTCCAGTTCACTGAAAAAGGAATAGGTCTTGTCTCTTACATATTGGGTTTATGGAACGGTATCGGAGCTAATTTGAAACCCTTGTTTTATGCATCACCCCACCTCACCTTTCCCGTTCAGCAGCCATAGTGTGTTTCCTAAACTTGTGACTCTGTTCTGTTTTGTAATTCAGTTCAAGTGTAGCGGTTTTTACATTCCCTCTCTAAGTGATATCTTATGATAAGTGTCTTTTTCTGTGTGACTTATTTCACTTAGAATCGTCGTACCTAAATCCACTCATCGTGCTGCTACTAGCCTTATGACGTTGATTTCATGGCTGAGTGATATTCCATTGTACATGAGGACCCCAACTTCTTTATCCATTTTTTGCTTTCCTAGGATATTTAAGGTGTAATGAAGTGGGGGTTCTTGTCAACAGAGCAGCCCTAAACTTTGGGGTGCCTGTGTCTTGCTGATTTTTAGTTTTCCCAATTTATACGCCCATGAGTGGAAGTGCCCTATGCTCTCCAAGCTGTGTTTTTTAGATGTTTCAGAACACACCGTACACTTCTCCAGAGTGGCTGTTGGCAATTTACATCCCACCCATCAGCGTAGCAAGGCTCCCATTTCTCCATGGCCGGTCCTGCATTTCTTGTTTGGACACTTTTTTCCGCATGGCCCTTTTGCCCGCTGGGAAGCGAGACTCCTTTGGAGTGCTGATTGGCCTTTCCAGGTTGCTTGGTTGGCCAAAAAGGGCATATGCGTTTTTTCCTGAATATATTCAGGAAAAAACGCATACGCCCTTTTTGGCCAAGGGCATCATTGTCCACGTTTTGCCGCTTTTCATGTGCTTTCAAGGCGATTCGAATCTACCTCCTGAAATCTGTTTCCTGCAATTCTGCCTTGCTTTCAAAGCCTCTTCGTTGCCTTCCCTTAATATATTTGTGGACGAGAGGTATCATTTAAAACTCTGCAGGTTTGTGAATTGCAGTGCCCCTGAGCTCCATTTTTCAACTCGCTTTTTTGGGAGCTGGCCGCAAAAGCGCAGGATTGCTTCAGGCCCTCTTCTGGTTCTGGGGGGCAGGCTGAGCTTGTGCTTAATTCTTCTTCCTGATGGGAAAATAGAGTGACCTGTGCCTGTCCCAACACCTAGAGCTAGTCTCTCATTGGTTCCCCCTCTTCCCCTTCATCCTCAGGACAAATTGCAACCTGTACGGAACAGGAGGTTAAAGGTGCTGATTCTCCAAGGAGGGAGATGGCTAGTAAATCGGCTGGAATGGCGAACCCGAGCAAAGGAGATGAGAAATGAGGTGCGTTTTAGAAACCTTTCCCGATCACACGGTGTACCATCTTCTGGGTTTCTCATGCCTGTTTTCGACGTAGGAAGATGCCCTTGAACCTGGAGATTTGGGACCCATGGGATGGGTACCATGCAGTATTACTTGAAAGGGTCTGCGTTGGCTCACCCAACCTCAGCGAACCTCTCAGCCCCAAGAGTGTCCACCCTTATGTCTCAATCAGCTGTGGGTCTAGATATGGTCAATCCAGGTTGCATCACAGCCCCTGAACGAATTTTGTAAGAATTTCTCTCTCTTTCACTGTCTTTGTTTCACGGGTTTTGAAAAGTAATTTATTTTTATAATGGGGTTTAGCTGCTTTTCACGGCTGTGTTTATGCTGCTTTACACCCCCTTGACTCACTTACAGAGAGATATCAATACATAGGTTTGAAGATTCTTCCTAGTCAGATATATTCTTGTGCGGTGAATAGGGGGTGTTGAGTCCAGTTCACTGAAAAAGGAATAGGTCTTGTCTCTTACATATTGGGTTTATGGAACGGTATCGGAGCTAATTTGAAACCCTTGTTTTATGCATCACCCCACCTCACCTTTCCCATTCAGCAGCCATAGTGTGTTTTCTAAACGTGTGACTCTGTTCTGTTTTGCAATTCAGTTCAAGTGTAGCGGTTTTTACATTCCCTCTCTAAGTGATATCTTATGATAAGTGTCTTTTTCTGTGTGACTTATTTCACTTAGAATCGTCGTACCTAAATCCACTCATCGTGCTGCTACTAGCCTTATGACGTTGATTTCATGGCTGAGTGATATTCCATTTTACATGAGGACCCCAACTTCTTTATCCATTTTTTGCTTTCCTAGGATATTTAAGGTGTAATGAAGTGGGGGTTCTTGTCAACAGAGCAGCCCTAAACTTTGGGGTGCCTGTGTCTTGCTGATTTTTAGTTTTCCCAATTTATACGCCCATGAGTGGAAGTGCCCTATGCTCTCCAAGCTGTGTTTTTTAGATGTTTCAGAACACACCGTACACTTCTCCAGAGTGGCTGTTGGCAATTTACATCCCGCCCATCAGCGTAGCAAGGCTCCCATTTCTCCATGGCCGGTCCTGCATTTCTGGTTTGGCCACTTTTTTCCGCATGGCCCTTTTGCCCGCTGGGAAGCGAGACTTCTTTGGAGCGCTGATTGGCCTTTCCAGGTTGCTTGGTTGGTCAAAAAGGGCGTATGCGTTTTTTCCTGAATATATTCAGGAAAAAACGCATACGCCCTTTTTGGCCAAGGGCATCATTGTCCACGTTTTGCCGCTTTTCATGTGCTTTCAAGGCGATTCGAATCTACCTCCTGAAATCTGTTTCCTGCAATTCTGCCTTGCTTTCAAAGCCTCTTCGTTGCCTTCCCTTAATATATTTGTGGACGAGAGGTATCATTTAAAACTCTGCAGGTTTGTGAATTGCAGTGCCACTGAGCTCCATTTTTCAACTCGCTTTTTTGGCAGCTGGCCGCAAAAGCGCAGGATTGCTTCAGGCCCTCTTCTGGTTCTGGGGGGCAGGCTGAGCTTGTGCTTAATTCTTCTTCCTGATCGGAAAATAGAGTGACCTGTGCCTGTCCCAACACCTAGAGCTAGTCTCTCATTGGTTCCCCCTCTTCCCGTTCATCCTCAGGACAAATTGCAACCTGTACGGAACAGTAGGTTAAAGGTGCTGATTCTCCAAGGAGGGAGATGGCTAGTAAATCGGTTGGAATGGCGAACCCGAGCAAAGGAGATGAGAAATGAGGTGCGTTTTAGAAACCTTTCCCGATCACACGGTGTACCATCTTCTGGGTTTCTCATCCCTGTTTTCGACGTAGGAAGATGCCCTTGAACCTGGAGATTTGGGACCCATGGGATGGGTACCATGCAGTATTACTTGAAAGGGTCTACGTTGGCTCACCCAACCTCACCGAACCTCTCAGCCCCAAGAGTGTCCACCCTTATGTCTCAATCAGCTGTGGGTCTAGATATGGTCAATCCAGGTTGCATCACAGCCCCTGAACGAATTTTGTAAGAATTTCTCTCTCTTTCACTGCTTTTGTTTCACGGGTTTTGAAAAGTAATTTATTTTTATAATGGGGTTTAGCTGCTTTTCACGGCTGTGTTTATGCCACTTTACACCCCCTTGACTCACTTACAGAGAGATATCAATACATAGGTTTGAAGATTCTTACTAGTCAGATATATTCTTGTGCGGTGAATAGGGGGTGTTGAGTCCAGTTCACTGAAAAAGGAATAGGTCTTGTCTCTTACATATTGGGTTTATGGAACGGTATCTGAGCTAATTTGAAACCCTTGTTTTATGCATCACCCCACCTCACCTTTCCCGTTCAGCAGCCATAGTGTGTTTTCTGAACGTGTGACTCTGTTCTGTTTTGTAATTCAGTTCAAGTGTAGCGGTTGTTACATTCCCTCTCTAAGTGATATCTTATGATAAGTGTCTTTCTCTGTGTGACTTATTTCACTTAGAATCGTCGTACCTAAATCCACTCATCGTGCTGCTACTAGCCTTATGACGTGGATTTCCTGGCTGAGTGATATTCCATTGTACATGAGGACCACAACTTCTTTATCCATTTTTCTCTTTCCTAGGATATTTAAGGTGTAATGAAGTGGGGGTTCTTGTCAACAGAGCAGCCCTAAACTTTGGGGTGCCTGTGTCTTGCTGATTTTTAGTTTTCCCAATTTATACGCCCATGAGTGGAAGTGCCCTATGCTCTCCAAGCTGTGTTTTTTAGATGTTTCAGAACACACCGTACACTTCTCCAGAGTGGCTGTTGGCAATTTACATCCCACCCATCAGCGCAGCAAGGCTCCCATTTCTCCATGGCCGGTCCTGCATTTCTGGTTTGGACACTTTTTTCCGCATGGCCCTTTTGCCCGCTGGGAAGCGAGACTTCTTTGGAGCGCTGATTGGCCTTTCCAGGTTGCTTGGTTGGCCAAAAAGGGCGTATGCGTTTTTTCCTGAATATATTCAGGAAAAAACGCATACGCCCTTTTTGGCCAAGGGCATCATTGTCCACGTTTTGCCGCTTTTCATGTGCTTTCAAGGCGATTCGAATCTACCTCCTGAAATCTGTTTCCTGCAATTCTGCCTTGCTTTCAAAGCCTCTTCGTTGCCTTCCCTTAATATATTTGTGGACGAGAGGTATCATTTAAAACTCTGCAGGTTTGTGAATTGCAGTGCCCCTGAGCTCCATTTTTCAACTCGCTTTTTTGGGAGCTGGCCGCAAAAGTGCAGGATTGCTTCAGGCCCTCTTCTCGTTCTGGGGGGCAGGCTGAGCTTGTGCTTAATTCTTCTTCCTGATGGGAAAATAGAGTGACCTGTGCCTGTCCCAACACCTAGAGCTAGTCTCTCATTGGTTCCCCCTCTTCCCGTTCATCCTCAGGACAAATTGCAACCTGTACGGAACAGGAGGTTAAAGGTGCTGATTCTCCAAGGAGGGAGATGGCTAGTAAATCGGCTGGAATGGCGAACCCGAGCAAAGGAGATGAGAAATGAGGTGCGTTTTAGAAACCTTTCCCGATCACACGGTGTACCATCTTCTGGGTTTCTCATGCCTGTTTTCGACGTAGGAAGATGCCCTTGAACCTGGAGATTTGGGACCCATGGGATGGGTACCATGCAGTATTACTTGAAAGGGTCTGCGTTGGCTCACCCAACCTCACCGAACCTCTCAGCCCCAAGAGTGTCCACCCTTATGTCTCAATCAGCTTTGGGTCTAGATATGGTCAATCCAGGTTGCATCACAGCCCCTGAACGAATTTTGTAAGAATTTCTCTCTCTTTCACTGCCTTTGTTTCACGGGTTTTGAAAAGTAATTTATTTTTATAATGGGGTTTAGCTGCTTTTCACGGCTGTGTTTATGCCGCTTTACACCCCCTTGACTCACTTACAGAGAGATATCAATACATAGGTTTGAAGATTCTTACTAGTCAGATATATTCTTGTGCGGTGAATAGGGGGTGTTGAGTCCAGTTCACTGAAAAAGGAATAGGTCTTTTCTCTTACATATTGGGTTTATGGAACGGTATCTGAGCTAATTTGAAACCCTTGTTTTATGCATCACCCCACCTCACCTTTCCCGTTCAGCAGCCATAGTGTGTTTTCTGAACGTGTGACTCTGTTCTGTTTTGTAATTCAGTTCAAGTGTAGCGGTTTTTACATTCCCTCTCTAAGTGATATCTTATGATAAGTGTCTTTTTCTGTGTGACTTATTTCACTTAGAATCGTCGTACCTAAATCCACTCAGCGTGCTGCTACTAGCCTTATGACGTGGATTTCCTGGCTGAGTGATATTCCATTGTACATGAGGACCACAACTTCTTTATCCATTTTTCTCTTTCCTAGGATATTTAAGGTGTAATGAAGTGGGGGTTCTTGTCAACAGAGCAGCCCTAAACTTTGGGGTGCCTGTGTCTTGCTGATTTTTAGTTTTCCCAATTTATACGCCCATGAGTGGAAGTGCCTTATGCTCTCCAAGCTGTGTTTTTTAGATGTTTCAGAACACACCGTACACTTCTCCAGAGTGGCTGTTGGCAATTTACATCCCACCCATCAGCGTAGCAAGGCTCCCATTTCTCCATGGCCGGTCCTGCATTTCTGGTTTGGACACTTTTTTCCGCATGGCCCTTTTGCCCGCTGGGAAGCGAGACTTCTTTGGAGCGCTGATTGGCCTTTCCAGGTTGCTTGGTTGGCCAAAAAGGGCGTATGCGTTTTTTCCTGAATATATTCAGGAAAAAACGCATACGCCCTTTTTGGCCAAGGGCATCATTGTCCACGTTTTGCCGCTTTTCATGTGCTTTCAAGGCGATTCGAATCTACCTCCTGAAATCTGTTTCCTGCAATTCTGCCTTGCTTTCAAAGCCTCTTCGTTGCCTTCCATTAATATATTTGTGGACGAGAGGTATCATTTAAAACTCTGCAGGTTTGTGAATTGCAGTGCCCCTGAGCTCCATTTTTCAACTCGCTTTTTTGGGAGCTGGCCGCAAAAGCGCAGGATTGCTTCAGGCCCTCTTCTGGTTCTGGGGGGCAGGCTGAGCTTGTGCTTAATTCTTCTTCCTGATGGGAAAATAGAGTGACCTGTGCCTGTCCCAACACCTAGAGCTAGTCTCTCATTGGTTCCCCCTCTTCCCCTTCATCCTCAGGACAAATTGCAACCTGTACGGAACAGGAGGTTAAAGGTGCTGATTCTCCAAGGAGGGAGATGGCTAGTAAATCGGCTGGAATGGCGAACCCGAGCAAAGGAGATGAGAAATGAGGTGCGTTTTAGAAACCTTTCCCGATCACACGGTGTACCATCTTCTGGGTTTCTCATGCCTGTTTTCGACGTAGGAAGATGCCCTTGAACCTGGAGATTTGGGACCCATGGGATGGGTACCATGCAGTATTACTTGAAAGGGTCTGCGTTGGCTCACCCAACCTCACCGAACCTCTCAGCCCCAAGAGTGTCCACCCTTATGTCTCAATCAGCTGTGGGTCTAGATATGGTCAATCCAGGTTGCATCACAGCCCCTGAACGAATTTTGTAAGAATTTCTCTCTCTTTCACTGTCTTTCTTTCACGGGTTTTGAAAAGTAATTTATTTTTATAATGGGGTTTAGCTGCTTTTCACGGCTGTGTTTATGCCGCTTTACACCCCCTTGACTCACTTACAGAGAGATATCAATACATAGGTTTGAAGATTCTTACTAGTCAGATATATTCTTGTGCGGTGAATAGGGGGTGTTGAGTCCAGTTCACTGAAAAAGGAATAGGTCTTGTCTCTTACATATTGGGTTTATGGAACGGTATCGGAGCTAATTTGAAACCCTTGTTTTATGCATCACCCCACCTCACCTTTCCCATTCAGCAGCCATAGTGTGTTTTCTAAACGTGTGACTCTGTTCTGTTTTGTAATTCAGTTCAAGTGTAGCGGTTTTTACATTCCCTCTCTAAGTGATATCTTATGATAAGTGTCTTTTTCTGTGTGACTTATTTCACTTAGAATCGTCGTACCTAAATCCACTCATCGTGCTGCTACTAGCCTTATGACGTGGATTTCATGGCTGAGTGATATTCCATTGTACATGAGGACCACCACTTCTTTATCCATTTTTCTCTTTCCTAGGATATTTAAGGTGTAATGAAGTGGGGGTTCTTGTCAACAGAGCAGCCCTAAACTTTGGGGTGCCTGTGTCTTGCTGATTTTTAGTTTTCCCAATTTATACGCCCATGAGTGGAAGTGCCCTATGCTCTCCAAGCTGTGTTTTTTAGATGTTTCAGAACACACCGTACACTTCTCCAGAGTGGCTGTTGGCAAGTTACATCCCACCCATCAGCGTAGCAAGGCTCCCATTTCTCCATGGCCGGTCCTGCATTTCTGGTTTGGACACTTTTTTCCGCATGGCCCTTTTGCCCGCTGGGAAGCGAGACTTCTTTGGAGCGCTGATTGGCCTTTCCAGGTTGCTTGGTTGGCCAAAAAGGGCGTATGCGTTTTTTCCTGAATATATTCAGGAAAAAACGCATACGCCCTTTTTGGCCAAGGGCATCATTGTCCACGTTTTGCCGCTTTTCATGTGCTTTCAAGGCGATTCGAATCTACCTCCTGAAATCTGTTTCCTGCAATTCTGCCTTGCTTTCAAAGCCTCTTCGTTGCCTTCCCTGAATATATTTGTGGACGAGAGGTATCATTTAAAACTCTGCAGGTTTGTGAATTGCAGTGCCCCTGAGCTCCATTTTTCAACTCGCTTTTTTGGGAGCTGGCCGCAAAAGCGCAGGATTGCTTCAGGCCCTCTTCTGGTTCTGGGGGGCAGGCTGAGCTTGTGCTTAATTCTTCTTCCTGATGGGAAAATAGAGTGACCTGTGCCTGTCCCAACACCTAGAGCTAGTCTCTCATTGGTTCCCCCTCTTCCCGTTCATCCTCAGGACAAATTGCAACCTGTACGGAACAGGAGGTTAAAGGTGCTGATTCTCCAAGGAGGGAGATGGCTAGTAAATCGGCTGGAATGGCGAACCCGAGCAAAGGAGATGAGAAATGAGGTGCGTTTTAGAAACCTTTCCCGATCACACGGTGTACCATCTTCTGGGTTTCTCATGCCTGTTTTCGACGTAGGAAGATGCCCTTGAACCTGGAGATTTGGGACCCATGGGATGGGTACCATGCAGTATTACTTGAAAGGGTCTGCGTTGGCTCACCCAACCTCACCGAACCTCTCAGCCCCAAGAGTGTCCACCCTTATGTCTCAATCAGCTGTGGGTCTAGATATGGTCAATCCAGGTTGCATCACAGCCCCTGAACGAATTTTGTAAGAATTTCTCTCTCTTTCACTGTCTTTGTTTCACGGGTTTTGAAAAGTAATTTATTTTTATAATGGGGTTTAGCTGCTTTTCACGGCTGTGTTTATGCCGCTTTACACCCCCTTGACTCACTTACAGAGAGATATCAATACATAGGTTTGAAGATTCTTACTAGTCAGATATATTCTTGTGCGGTGAATAGGGGGTGTTGAGTCCAGTTCACTGAAAAAGGAATAGGTCTTGTCTCTTACATATTGGGTTTATGGAACGGTATCTGAGCTAATTTGAAACCCTTGTTTTATGCATCACCCCACCTCACCTTTCCCGTTCAGCAGCCATAGTGTGTTTCCTAAACGTGGGACTCTGTTCTGTTTTGCAATTCAGTTCAAGTGTAGCGGTTTTTACATTCCCTCTAGAAGTGATATCTTATGATAAGTGTCTTTTTCTGTGTGACTTATTTCACTTAGAATCGTCGTACCTAAATCCACTCATCGTGCTGCTACTAGCCTTATGACGTTGATTTCATGGCTGAGTGATATTCCATTGTACATGAGGACCACAACTTCTTTATCCATTTTTCTCTTTCCTAGGATATTTAAGGTGTAATGAAGTGGGGGTTCTTGTCCACAGAGCAGCCCTAAACTTTGGGGTGCCTGTGTCTTGCTGATTTTTAGTTTTCCCAATTTATACGGCCATGAGTGGAAGTGCCCTATGCTCTCCAAGCTGTGTTTTTTAGATGTTTCAGAACACACCGTACACTTCTCCGGAGTGGCTGTTGGCAATTTACATCCCACCCATCAGCGTAGCAAGGCTCCCATTTCTCCATGGCCGGTCCTGCATTTCTGGTTTGGACACTTTTTTCCGCATGGCCCTTTTGCCCGCTGGGAAGCGAGACTTCTTTGGAGCGCTGATTGGCCTTTCCAGGTTGCTTGGTTGGCCAAAAAGGGCGTATGCGTTTTTTCCTGAATATATTCAGGAAAAAACGCATACGCCCTTTTTGGCCAAGGGCATCATTGTCCACGTTTTGCCGCTTTTCATGTGCTTTCAAGGCGATTCGAATCTACCTCCTGAAATCTGTTTCCTGCAATTCTGCCTTGCTTTCAAAGCCTCTTCGTTGCCTTCCCTTAATATATTTGTGGACGAGAGGTATCATTTAAAACTCTGCAGGTTTGTGAATTGCAGTGCCCCTGAGCTCCATTTTTCAACTCACTTTTTTGGGAGCTGGCCGCAAAAGCGCAGGATTGCTTCAGGCCCTCTTCTGGTTCTGGGGGGCAGGCTGAGCTTGTGCTTAATTCTTCTTCCTGATGGGAAAATAGAGTGACCTGTGCCTGTCCCAACACCTAGAGCTAGTCTCTCATTGGTTCCCCCTCTTCCCGTTCATCCTCAGGACAAATTGCAACCTGTACGGAACAGGAGGTTAAAGGTGCTGATTCTCCAAGGAGGGAGATGGCTAGTAAATCGGCTGGAATGGCGAACCCGAGCAAAGGAGATGAGAAATGAGGTGCGTTTTAGAAACCTTTCCCGATCACACGGTGTACCATCTTCTGGGTTTCTCATGCCTGTTTTCGACGTAGGAAGATGCCCTTGAACCTGGAGATTTGGGACCCATGGGATGGGTACCATGCAGTATTACTTGAAAGGGTCTGCGTTGGCTCACCCAACCTCACCGAACCTCTCAGCCCCAAGAGTGTCCACCCTTATGTCTCAATCAGCTGTGGGTCTAGATATGGTCAATCCAGGTTGCATCACAGCCCCTGAACGAATTTTGTAAGAATTTCTCTCTCTTTCACTGTCTTTGTTTCACGGGTTTTGAAAAGTAATTTATTTTTATAATGGGGTTTAGCTGCTTTTCACGGCTGTGTTTATGCCGCTTTACACCCCCTTGACTCACTTACAGAGAGATATCAATACATAGGTTTGAAGATTCTTACTAGTCAGATATATTCTTGTGCGGTGAATAGGGGGTGTTGAGTCCAGTTCACTGAAAAAGGAATAGGTCTTGTCTCTTACATATTGGGTTTATGGAACGGTATCGGAGCTAATTTGAAACCCTTGTTTTATGCATCACCCCACCTCACCTTTCCCGTTCAGCAGCCATAGTGTGTTTCCTAAACGTGGGACTCTGTTCTGTTTTGCAATTCAGTTCAAGTGTAGCGGTTTTTTACATTCCCTCTAGAAGTGATATCTTATGATAAGTGTCTTTTTCTGTGTGACTTATTTCACTTAGAATCGTCGTACCTAAATCCACTCATCGTGCTGCTACTAGCCTTATGACGTTGATTTCATGGCTGAGTGATACTCCATTGTACATGAGGACCACAACTTCTTTATCCATTTTTCTCTTTCCTAGGATATTTAAGGTGTAATGAAGTGGGGGTTCTTGTCCACAGAGCAGCCCTAAACTTTGGGGTGCCTGTGTCTTGCTGATTTTTAGTTTTCCCAATTTATACGCCCATGAGTGGAAGTGCCCTATGCTCTCCAAGCTGTGTTTTTTAGATGTTTCAGAACACACCGTACACTTCTCCAGAGTGGCTGTTGGCAATTTACATCCCACCCATCAGCGTAGCAAGGCTCCCATTTCTCCATGGCCGGTCCTGCATTTCTGGTTTGGACACTTTTTTCCGCATGGCCCTTTTGCCCACTGGGAAGCGAGACTATTTTGGAGCACTGATTGGCCTTTCCAGGTTGCTTGGTTGGCCAAAAAGGGCGTATGCGTTTTTTCCTGAATATATTCAGGAAAAAACGCATACGCCCTTTTTGGCCAAGGGCATCATTGTCCACGTTTTGCCGCTTTTCATGTGCTTTCAAGGCGATTCGAATCTACCTCCTGAAATCTGTTTCCTGCAATTCTGCCTTGCTTTCAAAGCCTCTTCGTTGCCTTCCCTTAATATATTTGTGGACGAGAGGTATCATTTAAAACTCTGCAGGTCTATGAATTGCAGTGCCCCTGAGCTACATTTTTCAACTCGCTTTTTTGGGAGCTGGCCGCAAAAGCGCAGGATTGCTTCAGGCCCTCTTCTGGTTCTGGGGGGCAGGCTGAGCTTGTGCTTAATTCTTCTTCCTGATGGGAAAATAGAGTGACCTGTGCCTGTCCCAACACCTAGAGCTAGTCTCTCATTGGTTCCCCCTCTTCCCGTTCATCCTCAGGACAAATTGCAACCTGTACGGAACAGGAGGTTAAAGGTGCTGATTCTCCAAGGAGGGAGATGGCGAGTAAATTGGCTGGAATGGCGAACCCGAGCAAAGGAGATGAGAAATGAGGTGCGTTTTAGAAACCTTTCCCGATCACACGGTGTACCATCTTCTGGGTTTCTCATGCCTGTTTTAGACGTAGGAAGATGCCCTTGAACCTGGAGATTTGGGACCCATGGGATGGGTACCATGCAGTATTACTTGAAAGGGTCTGCGTTGGCTCACCCAACCTCACCGAACCTCTCAGCCCCAAGAGTGTCCACCCTTATGTCTCAATCAGCTGTGGGTCTAGATATGGTCAATCCAGGTTGCATCACAGCCCCTGAACGAATTTTGTAAGAATTTCTCTCTCTTTCACTGTCTTTGTTTCACGGGTTTTGAAAAGTAATTTATTTTTATAATGGGGTTTAGCTGCATTTCACGGCTGTGTTTATGCCGCTTTACACCCCCTTGACTCACTTACAGAGAGATATCAATACATAGGTTTGAAGATTCTTACTAGTCAGATATATTCTTGTGCGGTGAATAGGGGGTGTTGAGTCCAGTTCACTGAAAAAGGAATAGGTCTTGTCTCTTACATATTGGGTTTATGGAACGGTATCTGAGCTAATTTGAAACCCTTGTTTTATGCATCACCCCACCTCACCTTTCCCGTTCAGCAGCCATAGTGTGTTTCCTAAACGTGGGACTCTGTTCTGTTTTGCAATTCAGTTCAAGTGTAGCGGTTTTTACATTCCCTCTAGAAGTGATATCTTATGATAAGTGTCTTTTTCTGTGTGACTTATTTCACTTAGAATCGTCGTACCTAAATCCACTCATCGTGCTGCTACTAGCCTTATGACGTTGATTTCATGGCTGAGTGATATTCCATTGTACATGAGGACCACAACTTCTTTATCCATTTTTCTCTTTCCTAGGATATTTAAGGTGTAATGAAGTGGGGGTTCTTGTCCACAGAGCAGCCCTAAACTTTGGGGTGCCTGTGTCTTGCTGATTTTTAGTTTTCCCAATTTATACGCCCATGAGTGGAAGTGCCCTATGCTCTCCAAGCTGTGTTTTTTAGATGTTTCAGAACACACCGTACACTTCTCCAGAGTGGCTGTTGGCAATTTACATCCCACCCATCAGCGTAGCAAGGCTCCCATTTCTCCATGGCCGGTCCTGCATTTCTGGTTTGGACACTTTTTTCCGCATGGCCCTTTTGCCCGCTGGGAAGCGAGACTTCTTTGGAGCGCTGATTGGCCTTTCCAGGTTGCTTGGTTGGCCAAAAAGGGCGTATGCGTTTTTTCCTGAATATATTCAGGAAAAAACGCATACGCCCTTTTTGGCCAAGGGCATCATTGTCCACGTTTTGCCGCTTTTCATGTGCTTTCAAGGCGATTCGAATCTACCTCCTGAAATCTGTTTCCTGCAATTCTGCCTTGCTTTCAAAGCCTCTTCGTTGCCTTCCCTTAATATATTTGTGGACGAGAGGTATCATTTAAAACTCTGCAGGTCTATGAATTGCAGTGCCCCTGAGCTCCATTTTTCAACTCGCTTTTTTGGGAGCTGGCCGCAAAAGCGCAGGATTGCTTCAGGCCCTCTTCTGGTTCTGGGGGGCAGGCTGAGCTTGTGCTTAATTCTTCTTCCTGATGGGAAAATAGAGTGACCTGTGCCTGTCCCAACACCTAGAGCTAGTCTCTCATTGGTTCCCCCTCTTCCCGTTCATCCTCAGGACAAATTGCAACCTGTACGGAACAGGAGGTTAAAGGTGCTGATTCTCCAAGGAGGGAGATGGCTAGTAAATCGGCTGGAATGGCGAACCCGAGCAAAGGAGATGAGAAATGAGGTGCGTTTTAGAAACCTTTCCCGATCACACGGTGTAGCATCTTCTGGGTTTCTCATGCCTGTTTTCGACGTAGGAAGATGCCCTTGAACCTGGAGATTTGGGACCCATGGGATGGGTACCATGCAGTATTACTTGAAAGGGTCTGCGTTGGCTCACCCAACCTCACCGAACCTCTCAGCCCCAAGAGTGTCCACCCTTATGTCTCAATCAGCTGTGGGTCTAGATATGGTCAATCCAGGTTGCATCACAGCCCCTGAACGAATTTTGTAAGAATTTCTCTCTCTTTCACTGTCTTTGTTTCACGGGTTTTGAAAAGTAATTTATTTTTATAATGGGGTTTAGCTGATTTTCACGGCTGTGTTTATGCCGCTTTACACCCCCTTGACTCACTTACAGAGAGATATCAATACATAGGTTTGAAGATTCTTACTAGTCAGATATATTCTTGTGCGGTGAATAGGGGGTGTTGAGTCCAGTTCACTGAAAAAGGAATAGGTCTTGTCTCTTACATATTGGGTTTATGGAACGGTATCTGAGCTAATTTGAAACCCTTGTTTTATGCATCACCCCACCTCACCTTTCCCGTTCAGCAGCCATAGTGTGTTTCTTAAACGTGGGACTCTGTTCTGTTTTGCAATTCAGTTCAAGTGTAGCGGTTTTTACATTCCCTCTAGAAGTGATATATTATGATAAGTGTCTTTTTCTGTGTGACTTATTTCACTTAGAATCGTCGTACCTAAATCCACTCATCGTGCTGCTACTAGCCTTATGACGTTGATTTCATGGCTGAGTGATATTCCATTGTACATGAGGACCACAACTTCTTTATCCATTTTTCTCTTTCCTAGGATATTTAAGGTGTAATGAAGTGGGGGTTCTTGTCCACAGAGCAGCCCTAAACTTTGGGGTGCCTGTGTCTTGCTGATTTTTAGTTTTCCCAATTTATACGCCCATGAGTGGAAGTGCCCTATGCTCTCCAAGCTGTGTTTTTTAGATGTTTCAGAACACACCGTACACTTCTCCAGAGTGGCTGTTGGCAATTTACATCCCTCCCATCAGCGTAGCAAGGCTCCCATTTCTCCATGGCCGGTCCTGCATTTCTGGTTTGGACACTTTTTTCCGCATGGCCCTTTTGCCCGCTGGGAAGCGAGACTTCTTTGGAGCGCTAATTGGCCTTTCCAGGTTGCTTGGTTGGCCAAAAAGGGCGTATGCGTTTTTTCCTGAATATATTCAGGAAAAAACGCATACGCCCTTTTTGGCCAAGGGCATCATTGTCCACGTTTTGCCGCTTTTCATGTGCTTTCAAGGGGATTCGAATCTACCTCCTGAAATCTGTTTCCTGCAATTCTGCCTTGCTTTCAAAGCCTCTTCGTTGCCTTCCCTTAATATATTTGTGGACGAGAGGTATCATTTAAAACTCTGCAGGTTTGTGAATTGCAGTGCCCCTGAGCTCCATTTTTCAACTCGCTTTTTTGGGAGCTGGCCGCAAAAGCGCAGGATTGCTTCAGGCCCTCTTCTGGTTCTGGGGGGCAGGCTGAGCTTGTGCTTAATTCTTCTTCCTGATGGGAAAATAGAGTGACCTGTGCCTGTCCCAACACCTAGAGCTAGTCTCTCATTGGTTCCCCCTCTTCCCGTTCATCCTCAGGACAAATTGCAACCTGTACGGAACAGGAGGTTAAAGGTGCTGATTCTCCAAGGAGGGAGATGGCTAGTAAATCGGCTGGAATGGCGAACCCGAGCAAAGGAGATGAGAAATGAGGTACGTTTTAGAAACCTTTCCCGATCACACGGTGTACCATCTTCTGGGTTTCTCATGCCTGTTTTCGACGTAGGAAGATGCCCTTGAACCTGGAGATTTGGGACCCATGGGATGGGTACCATGCAGTATTACTTGAAAGGGTCTGCGTTGGCTCACCCAACCTCACCGAACCTCTCAGCCCCAAGAGTGTCCACCCTTATGTCTCAATCAGCTGTGGGTCTAGATATGGTCAATCCAGGTTGCATCACAGCCCCTGAACGAATTTTGTAAGAATTTCTCTCTCTTTCACTGTCTTTGTTTCACGGGTTTTGAAAAGTAATTTATTTTTATAATGGGGTTTAGCTGCTTTTCACGGCTGTGTTTATGCCGCTTTACACCCCCTTGACTCACTTACAGAGAGATATCAATACATAGGTTTCAAGATTCTTACTAGTCAGATATATTCTTGTGCGGTGAATAGGGGGTGTTGAGTCCAGTTCACTGAAAAAGGAATAGGTCTTGTCTCTTACATATTGGGTTTATGGAACGGTATCTGAGCTAATTTGAAACCCTTGTTTTATGCATCACCCCACCTCACCTTTCCCGTTCAGCAGCCATAGTGTGTTTCCTAAACGTGGGACTCTGTTCTGTTTTGCAATTCAGTTCAAGGGTAGCGGTTTTTACATTCCCTCTAGAAGTGATATCTTATGATAAGTGTCTTTTTCTGTGTGACTTATTTCACTTAGAATCGTCGTACCTAAATCCACTCATCGTGCTGCTACTAGCCTTATGACGTTGATTTCATGGCTGAGTGATACTCCATTGTACATGAGGACCACAACTTCTTTATCCATTTTTCTCTTTCCTAGGATATTTAAGGTGTAATGAAGTGGGGGTTCTTGTCCACAGAGCAGCCCTAAACTTTGGGGTGCCTGTG
Organism: Balaenoptera acutorostrata; assembly: GCF_949987535.1. Classification (NCBI taxonomy): domain Eukaryota; kingdom Metazoa; phylum Chordata; class Mammalia; order Artiodactyla; family Balaenopteridae; genus Balaenoptera; species Balaenoptera acutorostrata. The sequence goes on along the minus strand of NW_026645671.1, from coordinate 73,229 downwards.
TCTTGCTGATTTTTAGTTTTCCCAATTTATACGCCCATGAGTGGAAGTGCCCTATGCTCTCCAAGCTGTGTTTTTTAGATGTTTCAGAACACACCGTACACTTCTCCAGAGTGGCTGTTGGCAATTTACATCCCACCCATCAGCGTAGCAAGGCTCCCATTTCTCCATGGCCGGTCCTGCATTTCTGGTTTGGACACTTTTTTCCGCATGGCCCTTTTGCCCGCTGGGAAGCGAGACTTCTTTGGAGCGCTAATTGGCCTTTCCAGGTTGCTTGGTTGGACAAAAAGGGCGTATGCGTTTTTTCCTGAATATATTCAGGAAAAAACGCATACGCCCTTTTTGGCCAAGGGCATCATTGTCCACGTTTTGCCGCTTTTCATGTGCTTTCAAGGCGATTCGAATCTACCTCCTGAAATCTGTTTCCTGCAATTCTGCCTTGCTTTCAAAGCCTCTTCGTTGCCTTCCCTTAATATATTTGTGGACGAGAGGTATCATTTAAAACTCTGCAGGTTTGTGAATTGCAGTGCCCCTGAGCTCCATTTTTCAACTCGCTTTTTTGGGAGCTGGCCGCAAAAGCGCAGGATTGCTTCAGGCCCTCTTCTGTTTCTGGGGGGCAGGCTGAGCTTGTGCTTAATTCTTCTTCCTGATGGGAAAATAGAGTGACCTGTGCCTGTCCCAACACCTAGAGCTAGTCTCACATTGGTTCCCCCTCTTCCCGTTCATCCTCAGGACAAATTGCAACCTGTACGGAACAGGAGGTTAAAGGTGCTGATTCTCCAAGGAGGGAGATGGCTAGTAAATCGGCTGGAATGGCGAACCCGAGCAAAGGAGATGAGAAATGAGGTACGTTTTAGAAACCTTTCCCGATCACACGGTGTACCATCTTCTGGGTTTCTCATGCCTGTTTTCGACGTAGGAAGATGCCCTTGAACCTGGAGATTTGGGACCCATGGGATGGGTACCATGCAGTATTACTTGAAAGGGTCTGCGTTGGCTCACCCAACCTCACCGAACCTCTCAGCCCCAAGAGTGTCCACCCTTATGTCTCAATCAGCTGTGGGTCTAGATATGGTCAATCCAGGTTGCATCACAGCCCCTGAACGAATTTTGTAAGAATTTCTCTCTCTTTCACTGTCTTTGTTTCACGGGTTTTGAAAAGTAATTTATTTTTATAATGGGGTTTAGCTGCTTTTCACGGCTGTGTTTATGCCGCTTTACACCCCCTTGACTCACTTACAGAGAGATATCAATACATAGGTTTGAAGATTCTTACTAGTCAGATATATTCTTGTGCGGTGAATAGGGGGTGTTGAGTCCAGTTCACTGAGCAAGGAATAGGTCTTGTCTCTTACATATTGGGTTTATGGAACGGTATCGGAGCTAATTTGAAACCCTTGTTTTATGCATCACCCCACCTCACCTTTCCCGTTCAGCAGCCATAGTGTGTTTCCTAAACGTGGGACTCTGTTCTGTTTTGCAATTCAGTTCAAGTGTAGCGGTTTTTACATTCCCTCTAGAAGTGATATCTTATGATAAGTGTCTTTTTCTGTGTGACTTATTTCACTTAGAATCGTCGTACCTAAATCCACTCATCGTGCTGCTACTAGCCTTATGACGTTGATTTCATGGCTGAGTGATATTCCATTGTACATGAGGACCACAACTTCTTTATCCATTTTTCTCTTTCCTAGGATATTTAAGGTGTAATGAAGTGGGGGTTCTTGTCCACAGAGCAGCCCTAAACTTTGGGGTGCCTGTGTCTTGCTGATTTTTAGTTTTCCCAATTTATACGCCCATGAGTGGAAGTGCCCTATGCTCTCCAAGCTGTGTTTTTTAGATGTTTCAGAACACACCGTACACTTCTCCAGAGTGGCTGTTGGCAATTAACATCCCACCCATCAGCGTAGCAAGGCTCCCACTTCTCCATGGCCGGTCCTTCATTTCTGGTTTGGACACTTTTTTCCGCATGGCCCTTTTGCCCGCTGGGAAGCGAGACTTCTTTGGAGCGCTGATTGGCCTTTCCAGGTTGCTTGGTTGGCCAAAAAGGGCGTATGCGTTTTTTCCTGAATATATTCAGGAAAAAACGCATACGCCCTTTTTGGCCAAGGGCATCATTGTCCACGTTTTGCCGCTTTTCATGTGCTTTCAAGGCGATTCGAATCTACCTCCTGAAATCTGTTTCCTGCAATTCTGCCTTGCTTTCAAAGCCTCTTCGTTGCCTTCCCTTAATATATTTGTGGACGAGAGGTATCATTTAAAACTCTGCAGGTTTGTGAATTGCAGTGCCCCTGAGCTCCATTTTTCAACTCGCTTTTTTGGGAGCTGGCCGCAAAAGCGCAGGATTGCTTCAGGCCCTCTTCTGGTTCTGGGGGGCAGGCTGAGCTTGTGCTTAATTCTTCTTCCTGATGGGAAAATAGAGTGACCTGTGCCTGTCCCAACACCTAGAGCTAGTCTCTCATTGGTTCCCCCTCTTCCCGTTCATCCTCAGGACAAATTGCAACCTGTACGGAACAGGAGGTTAAAGGTGCTGATTCTCCAAGGAGGGAGATGGCTAGTAAATCGGCTGGAATGGCGAACCCGAGCAAAGGAGATGAGAAATGAGGTGCGTTTTAGAAACCTTTCCCGATCACACGGTGTACCATCTTCTGGGTTTCTCATGCCTGTTTTCGACGTAGGAAGATGCCCTTGAACCTGGAGATTTGGGACCCATGGGATGGGTACCATGCAGTATTACTTGAAAGGGTCTGCGTTGGCTCACCCAACCTCACCGAACCTCTCAGCCCCAAGAGTGTCCACCCTTATGTCTCAATCAGCTGTGGGTCTAGATATGGTCAATCCAGGTTGCATCACAGCCCCTGAACGAATTTTGTAAGAATTTCTCTCTCTTTCACTGTCTTTGTTTCACGGGTTTTGAAAAGTAATTTATTTTTATAATGGGGTTTAGCTGCTTTTCACGGCTGTGTTTATGCCGCTTTACACCCCCTTGACTCACTTACAGAGAGATATCAATATATAGGTTTGAAGATTCTTACTAGTCAGATATATTCTTGTGCGGTGAATAGGGGGTGTTGAGTCCAGTTCACTGAAAAAGGAATAGGTCTTGTCTCTTACATATTGGGTTTATGGAACGGTATCTGAGCTAATTTGAAACCCTTGTTTTATGCATCACCCCACCTCACCTTTCCCGTTCAGCAGCCATAGTGTGTTTCCTAAACGTGGGACTCTGTTCTGTTTTGCAATTCAGTTCAAGTGTAGCGGTTTTTACATTCCCTCTAGAAGTGATATCTTATGATAAGTGTCTTTTTCTGTGTGACTTATTTCACTTAGAATCGTCGTACCTAAATCCACTCATCGTGCTGCTACTAGCCTTATGACGTTGATTTCATGGCTGAGTGATATTCCATTGTACATGAGGACCACAACTTCTTTATCCATTTTTCTCTTTCCTAGGATATTTAAGGTGTAATGAAGTGGGGGTTCTTGTCCACAGAGCAGCCCTAAACTTTGGGGTGCCTGTGTCTTGCTGATTTTTAGTTTTCCCAATTTATACGGCCATGAGTGGAAGTGCCCTATGCTCTCCAAGCTGTGTTTTTTAGATGTTTCAGAACACACCGTACACTTCTCCAGAGTGGCTGTTGGCAATTTACATCCCACCCATCAGCGTAGCAAGGCTCCCATTTCTCCATGGCCGGTCCTGCATTTCTGGTTTGGACACTTTTTTCCGCATGGCCCTTTTGCCCGCTGGGAAGCGAGACTTCTTTGGAGCGCTGATTGGCCTTTCCAGGTTGCTTGGTTGGCCAAAAAGGGCGTATGCGTTTTTTCCTGAATATATTCAGGAAAAAACGCATACGCCCTTTTTGGCCAAGGGCATCATTGTCCACGTTTTGCCGCTTTTCATGTGCTTTCAAGGCGATTCGAATCTACCTCCTGAAATCTGTTTCCTGCAATTCTGCCTTGCTTTCAAAGCCTCTTCGTTGCCTTCCCTTAATATATTTGTGGACGAGAGGTATCATTTAAAACTCTGCAGGTTTGTGAATTGCAGTGCCCCTGAGCTCCATTTTTCAACTCGCTTTTTTGGGAGCTGGCCGCAAAAGCGCAGGATTGCTTCAGGCCCTCTTCTGGTTCTGGGGGGCAGGCTGAGCTTGTGCTTAATTCTTCTTCCTGATGGGAAAATAGAGTGACCTGTGCCTGTCCCAACACCTAGAGCTAGTCTCTCATTGGTTCCCCCTCTTCCCGTTCATCCTCAGGACAAATTGCAACCTGTACGGAACAGGAGGTTAAAGGTGCTGATTCTCCAAGGAGGGAGATGGCTAGTAAATCGGCTGGAATGGCGAACCCGAGCAAAGGAGATGAGAAATGAGGTACGTTTTAGAAACCTTTCCCGATCACACGGTGTACCATCTTCTGGGTTTCTCATGCCTGTTTTCGACGTAGGAAGATGCCCTTGAACCTGGAGATTTGGGACCCATGGGATGGGTACCATGCAGTATTACTTGAAAGGGTCTGCGTTGGCTCACCCAACCTCACCGAACCTCTCAGCCCCAAGAGTGTCCACCCTTATGTCTCAATCAGCTGTGGGTCTAGATATGGTCAATCCAGGTTGCATCACAGCCCCTGAACGAATTTTGTAAGAATTTCTCTCTCTTTCACTGTCTTTGTTTCACGGGTTTTGAAAAGTAATTTATTTTTATAATGGGGTTTAGCTGCTTTTCACGGCTGTGTTTATGCCGCTTTACACCCCCTTGACTCACTTACAGAGAGATATCAATACATAGGTTTGAAGATTCTTACTAGTCAGATATATTCTTGTGCGGTGAATAGGGGGTGTTGAGTCCAGTTCACTGAAAAAGGAATAGGTCTTGTCTCTTACATATTGGGTTTATGGAACGGTATCTGAGCTAATTTGAAACCCTTGTTTTATGCATCACCCCACCTCACCTTTCCCGTTCAGCAGCCATAGTGTGTTTCCTAAACGTGGGACTCTGTTCTGTTTTGCAATTCAGTTCAAGTGTAGCGGTTTTTACATTCCCTCTAGAAGTGATATCTTATGATAAGTGTCTTTTTCTGTGTGACTTATTTCACTTAGAATCGTCGTACCTAAATCCACTCATCGTGCTGCTACTAGCCTTATGACGTTGATTTCATGGCTGAGTGATATTCCATTGTACATGAGGACCACAACTTCTTTATCCATTTTTCTCTTTCCTAGGATATTTAAGGTGTAATGAAGTGGGGGTTCTTGTCCACAGAGCAGCCCTAAACTTTGGGGTGCCTGTGTCTTGCTGATTTTTAGTTTTCCCAATTTATACGGCCATGAGTGGAAGTGCCCTATGCTCTCCAAGCTGTGTTTTTTAGATGTTTCAGAACACACCGTACACTTCTCCAGAGTGGCTGTTGGCAATTTACATCCCACCCATCAGCGTAGCAAGGCTCCCATTTCTCCATGGCCGGTCCTGCATTTCTGGTTTGGACACTTTTTTCCGCATGGCCCTTTTGCCCGCTGGGAAGCGAGACTTCTTTGGAGCGCTGATTGGCCTTTCCAGGTTGCTTGGTTGGCCAAAAAGGGCGTATGCGTTTTTTCCTGAATATATTCAGGAAAAAACGCATACGCCCTTTTTGGCCAAGGGCATCATTGTCCACGTTTTGCCGCTTTTCATGTGCTTTCAAGGCGATTCGAATCTACCTCCTGAAATCTGTTTCCTGCAATTCTGCCTTGCTTTCAAAGCCTCTTCGTTGCCTTCCCTTAATATATTTGTGGACGAGAGGTATCATTTAAAACTCTGCAGGTTTGTGAATTGCAGTGCCCCTGAGCTCCATTTTTCAACTCGCTTTTTTGGGAGCTGGCCGCAAAAGCGCAGGATTGCTTCAGGCCCTCTTCTGGTTCTGGGGGGCAGGCTGAGCTTGTGCTTAATTCTTCTTCCTGATGGGAAAATAGAGTGACCTGTGCCTGTCCCAACACCTAGAGCTAGTCTCTCATTGGTTCCCCCTCTTCCCGTTCATCCTCAGGACAAATTGCAACCTGTACGGAACAGGAGGTTAAAGGTGCTGATTCTCCAAGGAGGGAGATGGCTAGTAAATCGGCTGGAATGGCGAACCCGAGCAAAGGAGATGAGAAATGAGGTACGTTTTAGAAACCTTTCCCGATCACACGGTGTACCATCTTCTGGGTTTCTCATGCCTGTTTTCGACGTAGGAAGATGCCCTTGAACCTGGAGATTTGGGACCCATGGGATGGGTACCATGCAGTATTACTTGAAAGGGTCTGCGTTGGCTCACCCAACCTCACCGAACCTCTCAGCCCCAAGAGTGTCCACCCTTATGTCTCAATCAGCTGTGGGTCTAGATATGGTCAATCCAGGTTGCATCACAGCCCCTGAACGAATTTTGTAAGAATTTCTCTCTCTTTCACTGTCTTTGTTTCACGGGTTTTGAAAAGTAATTTATTTTTATAATGGGGTTTAGCTGCTTTTCACGGCTGTGTTTATGCCGCTTTACACCCCCTTGACTCACTTACAGAGAGATATCAATACATAGGTTTGAAGATTCTTACTAGTCAGATATATTCTTCTGCGGTGAATAGGGGGTGTTGAGTCCAGTTCACTGAAAAAGGAATAGGTCTTGTCTCTTACATATTGGGTTTATGGAACGGTATCTGAGCTAATTTGAAACCCTTGTTTTATGCATCACCCCACCTCACCTTTCCCGTTCAGCAGCCATAGTGTGTTTCCTAAACGTGGGACTCTGTTCTGTTTTGCAATTCAGTTCAAGGGTAGCGGTTTTTACATTCCCTCTAGAAGTGATATCTTATGATAAGTGTCTTTTTCTGTGTGACTTATTTCACTTAGAATCGTCGTACCTAAATCCACTCGTGCTGCTACTAGCCTTATGACGTTGATTTCATGGCTGAGTGATATTCCATTGTACATGAGGACCACAACTTCTTTATCCATTTTTTCTCTTTCCTAGGATATTTAAGGTGTAATGAAGTGGGGGTTCTTGTCCACAGAGCAGCCCTAAACTTTGGGGTGCCTGTGTCTTGCTGCTTTTTAGTTTTCCCAATTTATACGCCCATGAGTGGAAGTGCCCTATGCTCTCCAAGCTGTGTTTTTTAGATGTTTCAGAACACACCGTACACTTCTCCAGAGTGGCTGTTGGCAATTTACATCCACCCATCAGCGTAGCAAGGCTCCCATTTCTCCATGGCCGGTCCTGCATTTCTGGTTTGGACACTTTTTTCCGCATGGCCCTTTTGCCCCGCTGGGAAGCGAGACTTCTTTGGAGCGCTGATTGGCCTTTCCAGGTTGCTTGGTTGGCCAAAAAGGGCGTATGCGTTTTTTCCTGAATATATTCAGGAAAAAACGCATACGCCCTTTTTGGCCAAGGGCATCATTGTCCACGTTTTGCCGCTTTTTCATGTGCTTTCAAGGCGATTCGAATCTACCTCCTGAAATCTGTTTCCTGCAATTCTGCCTTGCTTTCAAAGCCTCTTCGTTGCCTTCCCTTAATATATTTGTGGACGAGAGGTATCATTTAAAACTCTGCAGGTCTATGAATTGCAGTGCCCCTGAGCTCCATTTTTCAACTCGCTTTTTTGGGAGCTGGCCGCAAAAGCGCAGGATTGCTTCAGGCCCTCTTCTGGTTCTGGGGGGCAGGCTGAGCTTGTGCTTAATTCTTCTTCCTGATGGGAAAATAGAGTGACCTGTGCCTGTCCCAACACCTAGAGCTAGTCTCTCATTGGTTCCCCCTCTTCCCGTTCATCCTCAGGACAAATTGCAACCTGTACGGAACAGGAGGTTAAAGGTGCTGATTCTCCAAGGAGGGAGATGGCTAGTAAATCGGCTGGAATGTGCGAACCCGAGCAAAGGAGATGAGAAATGAGGTACGTTTTAGAAACCTTTCCCGATCACACGGTGTACCATCTTCTGGGTTTCTCATGCCTGTTTTCGACGTAGGAAGATGCCCTTGAACCTGGAGATTTGGGACCCATGGGATGGGTACCATGCAGTATTACTTGAAAGGGTCTGCGTTGGCTCACCCAACCTCACCGAACCTCTCAGCCCCAAGAGTGTCCACCCTTATGTCTCAATCAGCTGTGGGTCTAGATATGGTCAATCCAGGTTGCATCACAGCCCCTGAACGAATTTTGTAAGAATTTCTCTCTCTTTCACTGTCTTTGTTTCACGGGTTTTGAAGAGTAATTTATTTTTATAATGGGGTTTAGCTGCTTTTCACGGCTGTGTTTATGCCGCTTTACACCCCCTTGACTCACTTACAGAGAGATATCAATACATAGGTTTGAAGATTCTTACTAGTCAGATATATTCTTGTGCGGTGAATAGGGGGTGTTGAGTCCAGTTCACTGAAAAAGGAATAGGTCTTGTCTCTTACATATTGGGTTTATGGAACGGTATCGGAGCTAATTTGAAACCCTTGTTTTATGCATCACCCCACCTCACCTTTCCCGTTCAGCAGCCATAGTGTGTTTCCTAAACGTGGGACTCTGTTCTGTTTTGCAATTCAGTTCAAGTGTAGCGGTTTTTACATTCCCTCTAGAAGTGATATCTTATGATAAGTGTCTTTTTCTGTGTGACTTATTTCACTTAGAATCGTCGTACCTAAATCCACTCATCGTGCTGCTACTAGCCTTATGACGTTGATTTCATGGCTGAGTGATATTCCATTGTACATGAGGACCACAACTTCTTTATCCATTTTTCTCTTTCCTAGGATATTTAAGGTGTAATGAAGTGGGGGTTCTTGTCCACAGAGCAGCCCTAAACTTTGGGGTGCCTGTGTCTTGCTGATTTTTAGTTTTCCCAATTTATACGCCCATGAGTGGAAGTGCCCTATGCTCTCCAAGCTGTGTTTTTTAGATGTTTCAGAACACACCGTACACTTCTCCAGAGTGGCTGTTGGCAATTAACATCCCACCCATCAGCGTAGCAAGGCTCCCACTTCTCCATGGCCGGTCCTTCATTTCTGGTTTGGACACTTTTTTCCGCATGGCCCTTTTGCCCGCTGGGAAGCGAGACTTCTTTGGAGCGCTGATTGGCCTTTCCAGGTTGCTTGGTTGGCCAAAAAGGGCGTATGCGTTTTTTCCTGAATATATTCAGGAAAAAACGCATACGCCCTTTTTGGCCAAGGGCATCATTGTCCACGTTTTGCCGCTTTTCATGTGCTTTCAAGGCGATTCGAATCTACCTCCTGAAATCTGTTTCCTGCAATTCTGCCTTGCTTTCAAAGCCTCTTCGTTGCCTTCCCTTAATATATTTGTGGACGAGAGGTATCATTTAAAACTCTGCAGGTTTGTGAATTGCAGTGCCCCTGAGCTCCATTTTTCAACTCGCTTTTTTGGGAGCTGGCCGCCAAAGCGCAGGATTGCTTCAGGCCCTCTTCTGGTTCTGGGGGGCAGGCTGAGCTTGTGCTTAATTCTTCTTCCTGATGGGAAAATAGAGTGACCTGTGCCTGTCCCAACACCTAGAGCTAGTCTCTCATTGGTTCCCCCTCTTCCCGTTCATCCTCAGGACAAATTGCAACCTGTACGGAACAGGAGGTTAAAGGTGCTGATTCTCCAAGGAGGGAGATGGCTAGTAAATCGGCTGGAATGGCGAACCCGAGCAAAGGAGATGAGAAATGAGGTGCGTTTTAGAAACCTTTCCCGATCACACGGTGTACCATCTTCTGGGTTTCTCATGCCTGTTTTCGACGTAGGAAGATGCCCTTGAACCTGGAGATTTGGGACCCATGGGATGGGTACCATGCAGTATTACTTGAAAGGGTCTGCGTTGGCTCACCCAACCTCACCGAACCTCTCAGCCCCAAGAGTGTCCACCCTTATGTCTCAATCAGCTGTGGGTCTAGATATGGTCAATCCAGGTTGCATCACAGCCCCTGAACGAATTTTGTAAGAATTTCTCTCTCTTTCACTGTCTTTGTTTCACGGGTTTTGAAAAGTAATTTATTTTTATAATGGGGTTTAGCTGCTTTTCACGGCTGTGTTTATGCCGCTTTACACCCCCTTGACTCACTTACAGAGAGATATCAATATATAGGTTTGAAGATTCTTACTAGTCAGATATATTCTTGTGCGGTGAATAGGGGGTGTTGAGTCCAGTTCACTGAAAAAGGAATAGGTCTTGTCTCTTACATATTGGGTTTATGGAACGGTATCTGAGCTAATTTGAAACCCTTGTTTTATGCATCACCCCACCTCACCTTTCCCGTTCAGCAGCCATAGTGTGTTTCCTAAACGTGGGACTCTGTTCTGTTTTGCAATTCAGTTCAACTGTAGCGGTTGTTACATTCCCTCTCTAAGTGATATCTTATGATAAGTGTCTTTCTCTGTGTGACTTATTTCACTTAGAATCGTCGTACCTAAATCCACTCATCGTGCTGCTACTAGCCTTATGACGTGGATTTCCTGGCTGAGTGATATTCCATTGTACATGAGGACCACAACTTCTTTATCCATTTTTCTCTTTCCTAGGATATTTAAGGTGTAATGAAGTGGGGGTTCTTGTCAACAGAGCAGCCCTAAACTTTGGGGTGCCTGTGTCTTGCTGATTTTTAGTTTTCCCAATTTATACGGCCATGAGTGGAAGTGCCCTATGCTCTCCAAGCTGTGTTTTTTAGATGTTTCAGAACACACCGTACACTTCTCCAGAGTGGCTGTTGGCAATTAACATCCCACCCATCAGCGTAGCAAGGCTCCCATTTCTCCATGGCCGGTCCTGCATTTCTGGTTTGGACACTTTTTTCCGCATGGCCCTTTTGCCCGCTGGGAAGCGAGACTTCTTTGGAGCGCTGATTGGCCTTTCCAGGTTGCTTGGTTGGCCAAAAAGGGCGTATGCGTTTTTTCCTGAATATATTCAGGAAAAAACGCATACGCCCTTTTTGGCCAAGGGCATCATTGTCCACGTTTTGCCGCTTTTCATGTGCTTTCAAGGCGATTCGAATCTACCTCCTGAAATCTGTTTCCTGCAATTCTGCCTTGCTTTCAAAGCCTCTTCGTTGCCTTCCCTTAATATATTTGTGGACGAGAGGTATCATTTAAAACTCTGCAGGTCTATGAATTGCAGTGCCCCTGAGCTCCATTTTTCAACTCGCTTTTTTGGGAGCTGGCCGCAAAAGCGCAGGATTGCTTCAGGCCCTCTTCTGGTTCTGGGGGGCAGGCTGAGCTTGTGCTTAATTCTTCTTCCTGATGGGAAAATAGAGTGACCTGTGCCTGTCCCAACACCTAGAGCTAGTCTCTCATTGGTTCCCCCTCTTCCCGTTCATCCTCAGGACAAATTGCAACCTGTACGGAACAGGAGGTTAAAGGTGCTGATTCTCCAAGGAGGGAGATGGCTAGTAAATCGGCTGGAATGGCGAACCCGAGCAAAGGAGATGAGAAATGAGGTACGTTTTAGAAACCTTTCCCGATCACACGGTGTACCATCTTCTGGGTTTCTCATGCCTGTTTTCGACGTAGGAAGATGCCCTTGAACCTGGAGATTTGGGACCCATGGGATGGGTACCATGCAGTATTACTTGAAAGGGTCTGCGTTGGCTCACCCAACCTCACCGAACCTCTCAGCCCCAAGAGTGTCCACCCTTATGTCTCAATCAGCTGTGGGTCTAGATATGGTCAATCCAGGTTGCATCACAGCCCCTGAACGAATTTTGTAAGAATTTCTCTCTCTTTCACTGTCTTTGTTTCACGGGTTTTGAAGAGTAATTTATTTTTATAATGGGGTTTAGCTGCTTTTCACGGCTGTGTTTATGCCGCTTTACACCCCCTTGACTCACTTACAGAGAGATATCAATACATAGGTTTGAAGATTCTTACTAGTCAGATATATTCTTGTGCGGTGAATAGGGGGTGTTGAGTCCAGTTCACTGAAAAAGGAATAGGTCTTGTCTCTTACATATTGGGTTTATGGAACGGTATCGGAGCTAATTTGAAACCCTTGTTTTATGCATCACCCCACCTCACCTTTCCCGTTCAGCAGCCATAGTGTGTTTCCTAAACGTGGGACTCTGTTCTGTTTTGCAATTCAGTTCAAGTGTAGCGGTTTTTACATTCCCTCTAGAAGTGATATCTTATGATAAGTGTCTTTTTCTGTGTGACTTATTTCACTTAGAATCGTCGTACCTAAATCCACTCATCGTGCTGCTACTAGCCTTATGACGTTGATTTCATGGCTGAGTGATATTCCATTGTACATGAGGACCACAACTTCTTTATCCATTTTTCTCTTTCCTAGGATATTTAAGGTGTAATGAAGTGGGGGTTCTTGTCCACAGAGCAGCCCTAAACTTTGGGGTGCCTGTGTCTTGCTGATTTTTAGTTTTCCCAATTTATACGCCCATGAGTGGAAGTGCCCTATGCTCTCCAAGCTGTGTTTTTTAGATGTTTCAGAACACACCGTACACTTCTCCAGAGTGGCTGTTGGCAATTAACATCCCACCCATCAGCGTAGCAAGGCTCCCACTTCTCCATGGCCGGTCCTTCATTTCTGGTTTGGACACTTTTTTCCGCATGGCCCTTTTGCCCGCTGGGAAGCGAGACTTCTTTGGAGCGCTGATTGGCCTTTCCAGGTTGCTTGGTTGGCCAAAAAGGGCGTATGCGTTTTTTCCTGAATATATTCAGGAAAAAACGCATACGCCCTTTTTGGCCAAGGGCATCATTGTCCACGTTTTGCCGCTTTTCATGTGCTTTCAAGGCGATTCGAATCTACCTCCTGAAATCTGTTTCCTGCAATTCTGCCTTGCTTTCAAAGCCTCTTCGTTGCCTTCCCTTAATATATTTGTGGACGAGAGGTATCATTTAAAACTCTGCAGGTTTGTGAATTGCAGTGCCCCTGAGCTCCATTTTTCAACTCGCTTTTTTGGGAGCTGGCCGCCAAAGCGCAGGATTGCTTCCGGCCCTCTTCTGGTTCTGGGGGGCAGGCTGAGCTTGTGCTTAATTCTTCTTCCTGATGGGAAAATAGAGTGACCTGTGCCTGTCCCAACACCTAGAGCTAGTCTCTCATTGGTTCCCCCTCTTCCCGTTCATCCTCAGGACAAATTGCAACCTGTACGGAACAGGAGGTTAAAGGTGCTGATTCTCCAAGGAGGGAGATGGCTAGTAAATCGGCTGGAATGGCGAACCCGAGCAAAGGAGATGAGAAATGAGGTGCGTTTTAGAAACCTTTCCCGATCACACGGTGTACCATCTTCTGGGTTTCTCATGCCTGTTTTCGACGTAGGAAGATGCCCTTGAACCTGGAGATTTGGGACCCATGGGATGGGTACCATGCAGTATTACTTGAAAGGGTCTGCGTTGGCTCACCCAACCTCACCGAACCTCTCAGCCCCAAGAGTGTCCACCCTTATGTCTCAATCAGCTGTGGGTCTAGATATGGTCAATCCAGGTTGCATCACAGCCCCTGAACGAATTTTGTAAGAATTTCTCTCTCTTTCACTGTCTTTGTTTCACGGGTTTTGAAAAGTAATTTATTTTTATAATGGGGTTTAGCTGCTTTTCACGGCTGTGTTTATGCCGCTTTACACCCCCTTGACTCACTTACAGAGAGATATCAATATATAGGTTTGAAGATTCTTACTAGTCAGATATATTCTTGTGCGGTGAATAGGGGGTGTTGAGTCCAGTTCACTGAAAAAGGAATAGGTCTTGTCTCTTACATATTGGGTTTATGGAACGGTATCTGAGCTAATTTGAAACCCTTGTTTTATGCATCACCCCACCTCACCTTTCCCGTTCAGCAGCCATAGTGTGTTTCCTAAACGTGGGACTCTGTTCTGTTTTGCAATTCAGTTCAACTGTAGCGGTTTTTACATTCCCTCTAGAAGTGATATCTTATGATAAGTGTCTTTTTCTGTGTGACTTATTTCACTTAGAATCGTCGTACCTAAATCCACTCATCGTGCTGCTACTAGCCTTATGACGTTGATTTCATGGCTGAGTGATATTCCATTGTACATGAGGACCACAACTTCTTTATCCATTTTTCTCTTTCCTAGGATATTTAAAGTGTAATGAAGTGGGGGTTCTTGTCCACAGAGCAGCCCTAAACTTTGGGGTGCCTGTGTCTTGCTGATTTTTAGTTTTCCCAATTTATACGGCCATGAGTGGAAGTGCCCTATGCTCTCCAAGCTGTGTTTTTTAGATGTTTCAGAACACACCGTACACTTCTCCAGAGTGGCTGTTGGCAATTAACATCCCACCCATCAGCGTAGCAAGGCTCCCATTTCTCCATGGCCGGTCCTGCATTTCTGGTTTGGACACTTTTTTCCGCATGGCCCTTTTGCCCGCTGGGAAGCGAGACTTCTTTGGAGCGCTGATTGGCCTTTCCAGGTTGCTTGGTTGGCCAAAAAGGGCGTATGCGTTTTTTCCTGAATATATTCAGGAAAAAACGCATACGCCCTTTTTGGCCAAGGGCATCATTGTCCACGTTTTGCCGCTTTTCATGTGCTTTCAAGGCGATTCGAATCTACCTCCTGAAATCTGTTTCCTGCAATTCTGCCTTGCTTTCAAAGCCTCTTCGTTGCCTTCCCTTAATATATTTGTGGACGAGAGGTATCATTTAAAACTCTGCAGGTCTATGAATTGCAGTGCCCCTGAGCTCCATTTTTCAACTCGCTTTTTTGGGAGCTGGCCGCAAAAGCGCAGGATTGCTTCAGGCCCTCTTCTGGTTCTGGGGGGCAGGCTGAGCTTGTGCTTAATTCTTCTTCCTGATGGGAAAATAGAGTGACCTGTGCCTGTCCCAACACCTAGAGCTAGTCTCTCATTGGTTCCCCCTCTTCCCGTTCATCCTCAGGACAAATTGCAACCTGTACGGAACAGGAGGTTAAAGGTGCTGATTCTCCAAGGAGGGAGATGGCTAGTAAATCGGCTGGAATGGCGAACCCGAGCAAAGGAGATGAGAAATGAGGTACGTTTTAGAAACCTTTCCCGATCACACGGTGTACCATCTTCTGGGTTTCTCATGCCTGTTTTCGACGTAGGAAGATGCCCTTGAACCTGGAGATTTGGGACCCATGGGATGGGTACCATGCAGTATTACTTGAAAGGGTCTGCGTTGGCTCACCCAACCTCACCGAACCTCTCAGCCCCAAGAGTGTCCACCCTTATGTCTCAATCAGCTGTGGGTCTAGATATGGTCAATCCAGGTTGCATCACAGCCCCTGAACGAATTTTGTAAGAATTTCTCTCTCTTTCACTGTCTTTGTTTCACGGGTTTTGAAGAGTAATTTATTTTTATAATGGGGTTTAGCTGCTTTTCACGGCTGTGTTTATGCCGCTTTACACCCCCTTGACTCACTTACAGAGAGATATCAATACATAGGTTTGAAGATTCTTACTAGTCAGATATATTCTTGTGCGGTGAATAGGGGGTGTTGAGTCCAGTTCACTGAAAAAGGAATAGGTCTTGTCTCTTACATATTGGGTTTATGGAACGGTATCGGAGCTAATTTGAAACCCTTGTTTTATGCATCACCCCACCTCACCTTTCCCGTTCAGCAGCCATAGTGTGTTTCCTAAACGTGGGACTCTGTTCTGTTTTGCAATTCAGTTCAAGTGTAGCGGTTTTTACATTCCCTCTAGAAGTGATATCTTATGATAAGTGTCTTTTTCTGTGTGACTTATTTCACTTAGAATCGTCGTACCTAAATCCACTCATCGTGCTGCTACTAGCCTTATGACGTTGATTTCATGGCTGAGTGATATTCCATTGTACATGAGGACCACAACTTCTTTATCCATTTTTCTCTTTCCTAGGATATTTAAGGTGTAATGAAGTGGGGGTTCTTGTCCACAGAGCAGCCCTAAACTTTGGGGTGCCTGTGTCTTGCTGATTTTTAGTTTTCCCAATTTATACGCCCATGAGTGGAAGTGCCCTATGCTCTCCAAGCTGTGTTTTTTAGATGTTTCAGAACACACCGTACACTTCTCCAGAGTGGCTGTTGGCAATTAACATCCCACCCATCAGCGTAGCAAGGCTCCCACTTCTCCATGGCCGGTCCTTCATTTCTGGTTTGGACACTTTTTTCCGCATGGCCCTTTTGCCCGCTGGGAAGCGAGACTTCTTTGGAGCGCTGATTGGCCTTTCCAGGTTGCTTGGTTGGCCAAAAAGGGCGTATGCGTTTTTTCCTGAATATATTCAGGAAAAAACGCATACGCCCTTTTTGGCCAAGGGCATCATTGTCCACGTTTTGCCGCTTTTCATGTGCTTTCAAGGCGATTCGAATCTACCTCCTGAAATCTGTTTCCTGAAATTCTGCCTTGCTTTCAAAGCCTCTTCGTTGCCTTCCCTTAATATATTTGTGGACGAGAGGTATCATTTAAAACTCTGCAGGTTTGTGAATTGCAGTGCCCCTGAGCTCCATTTTTCAACTCGCTTTTTTGGGAGCTGGCCGCAAAAGCGCAGGATTGCTTCAGGCCCTCTTCTGGTTCTGGGGGGCAGGCTGAGCTTGTGCTTAATTCTTCTTCCTGATGGGAAAATAGAGTGACCTGTGCCTGTCCCAACACCTAGAGCTAGTCTCTCATTGGTTCCCCCTCTTCCCGTTCATCCTCAGGACAAATTGCAACCTGTACGGAACAGGAGGTTAAAGGTGCTGATTCTCCAAGGAGGGAGATGGCTAGTAAATCGGCTGGAATGGCGAACCCGAGCAAAGGAGATGAGAAATGAGGTGCGTTTTAGAAACCTTTCCCGATCACACGGTGTACCATCTTCTGGGTTTCTCATGCCTGTTTTCGACGTAGGAAGATGCCCTTGAACCTGGAGATTTGGGACCCATGGGATGGGTACCATGCAGTATTACTTGAAAGGGTCTGCGTTGGCTCACCCAACCTCACCGAACCTCTCAGCCCCAAGAGTGTCCACCCTTATGTCTCAATCAGCTGTGGGTCTAGATATGGTCAATCCAGGTTGCATCACAGCCCCTGAACGAATTTTGTAAGAATTTCTCTCTCTTTCACTGTCTTTGTTTCACGGGTTTTGAAAAGTAATTTATTTTTATAATGGGGTTTAGCTGCTTTTCACGGCTGTGTTTATGCCGCTTTACACCCCCTTGACTCACTTACAGAGAGATATCAATATATAGGTTTGAAGATTCTTACTAGTCAGATATATTCTTGTGCGGTGAATAGGGGGTGTTGAGTCCAGTTCACTGAAAAAGGAATAGGTCTTGTCTCTTACATATTGGGTTTATGGAACGGTATCTGAGCTAATTTGAAACCCTTGTTTTATGCATCACCCCACCTCACCTTTCCCGTTCAGCAGCCATAGTGTGTTTCCTAAACGTGGGACTCTGTTCTGTTTTGCAATTCAGTTCAAGTGTAGCGGTTTTTACATTCCCTCTAGAAGTGATATCTTATGATAAGTGTCTTTTTCTGTGTGACTTATTTCACTTAGAATCGTCGTACCTAAATCCACTCATCGTGCTGCTACTAGCCTTATGACGTTGATTTCATGGCTGAGTGATATTCCATTGTACATGAGGACCACAACTTCTTTATCCATTTTTCTCTTTCCTAGGATATTTAAAGTGAAATGAAGTGGGGGTTCTTGTCCACAGAGCAGCCCTAAACTTTGGGGTGCCTGTGTCTTGCTGATTTTTAGTTTTCCCAATTTATACGGCCATGAGTGGAAGTGCCCTATGCTCTCCAAGCTGTGTTTTTTAGATGTTTCAGAACACACCGTACACTTCTCCAGAGTGGCTGTTGGCAATTTACATCCCACCCATCAGCGTAGCAAGGCTCCCATTTCTCCATGGCCGGTCCTGCATTTCTGGTTTGGACACTTTTTTCCGCATGGCCCTTTTGCCCGCTGGGAAGCGAGACTTCTTTGGAGCGCTGATTGGCCTTTCCAGGTTGCTTGGTTGGCCAAAAAGGGCGTATGCGTTTTTTCCTGAATATATTCAGGAAAAAACGCATACGCCCTTTTTGGCCAAGGGCATCATTGTCCACGTTTTGCCGCTTTTCATGTGCTTTCAAGGCGATTCGAATCTACCTCCTGAAATCTGTTTCCTGCAATTCTGCCTTGCTTTCAAAGCCTCTTCGTTGCCTTCCCTTAATATATTTGTGGACGAGAGGTATCATTTAAAACTCTGCAGGTCTATGAATTGCAGTGCCCCTGAGCTCCATTTTTCAACTCGCTTTTTTGGGAGCTGGCCGCAAAAGCGCAGGATTGCTTCAGGCCCTCTTCTGGTTCTGGGGGGCAGGCTGAGCTTGTGCTTAATTCTTCTTCCTGATGGGAAAATAGAGTGACCTGTGCCTGTCCCAACACCTAGAGCTAGTCTCTCATTGGTTCCCCCTCTTCCCGTTCATCCTCAGGACAAATTGCAACCTGTACGGAACAGGAGGTTAAAGGTGCTGATTCTCCAAGGAGGGAGATGGCTAGTAAATCGGCTGGAATGGCGAACCCGAGCAAAGGAGATGAGAAATGAGGTGCGTTTTAGAAACCTTTCCCGATCACACGGTGTACCATCTTCTGGGTTTCTCATGCCTGTTTTCGACGTAGGAAGATGCCCTTGAACCTGGAGATTTGGGACCCATGGGATGGGTACCATGCAGTATTACTTGAAAGGGTCTGCGTTGGCTCACCCAACCTCACCGAACCTCTCAGCCCCAAGAGTGTCCACCCTTATGTCTCAATCAGCTGTGGGTCTAGATATGGTCAATCCAGGTTGCATCACAGCCCCTGAACGAATTTTGTAAGAATTTCTCTCTCTTTCACTGTCTTTGTTTCACGGGTTTTGAAAAGTAATTTATTTTTATAATGGGGTTTAGCTGCTTTTCACGGCTGTGTTTATGCCGCTTTACACCCCCTTGACTCACTTACAGAGAGATATCAATACATAGGTTTGAAGATTCTTACTAGTCAGATATATTCTTGTGCGGTGAATAGGGGGTGTTGAGTCCAGTTCACTGAAAAAGGAATAGGTCTTGTCTCTTACATATTGGGTTTATGGAACGGTATCTGAGCTAATTTGAAACCCTTGTTTTATGCATCACCCCACCTCACCTTTCCCGTTCAGCAGCCATAGTGTGTTTCTTAAACGTGGGACTCTGTTCTGTTTTGCAATTCAGTTCAAGTGTAGCGGTTTTTACATTCCCTCTAGAAGTGATATATTATGATAAGTGTCTTTTTCTGTGTGACTTATTTCACTTAGAATCGTCGTACCTAAATCCACTCATCGTGCTGCTACTAGCCTTATGACGTTGATTTCATGGCTGAGTGATATTCCATTGTACATGAGGACCACAACTTCTTTATCCATTTTTCTCTTTCCTAGGATATTTAAGGTGTAATGAAGTGGGGGTTCTTGTCCACAGAGCAGCCCTAAACTTTGGGGTGCCTGTGTCTTGCTGCTTTTTAGTTTTCCCAATTTATACGCCCATGAGTGGAAGTGCCCTATGCTCTCCAAGCTGTGTTTTTTAGATGTTTCAGAACACACCGTACACTTCTCCAGAGTGGCTGTTGGCAATTTACATCCCACCCATCAGCGTAGCAAGGCTCCCATTTCTCCATGGCCGGTCCTGCATTTCTGGTTTGGACACTTTTTTCCGCATGGCCCTTTTGCCCGCTGGGAAGCGAGACTTCTTTGGAGCGCTAATTGGCCTTTCCAGGTTGCTTGGTTGGCCAAAAAGGGCGTATGCGTTTTTTCCTGAATATATTCAGGAAAAAACGCATACGCCCTTTTTGGCCAAGGGCATCATTGTCCACGTTTTGCCGCTTTTCATGTGCTTTCAAGGCGATTCGAATCTACCTCCTGAAATCTGTTTCCTGCAATTCTGCCTTGCTTTCAAAGCCTCTTCGTTGCCTTCCCTTAATATATTTGTGGACAAGAGGTATCATTTAAAACTCTGCAGGTTTGTGAATTGCTGTGCCCCTGAGCTCCATTTTTCAACTCGCTTTTTTGGGAGCTGGCCGCAAAAGCGCAGGATTGCTTCAGGCCCTCTTCTGGTTCTGGGGGGCAGGCTGAGCTTGTGCTTAATTCTTCTTCCTGATGGGAAAATAGAGTGACCTGTGCCTGTCCCAACACCTAGAGCTAGTCTCTCATTGGTTCCCCCTCTTCCCCTTCATCCTCAGGACAAATTGCAACCTGTACGGAACAGGAGGTTAAAGGTGCTGATTCTCCAAGGAGGGAGATGGCTAGTAAATCGGCTGGAATGGCGAACCCGAGCAAAGGAGATGAGAAATGAGGTGCGTTTTAGAAACCTTTCCCGATCACACGGTGTACCATCTTCTGGGTTTCTCATGCCTGTTTTCGACGTAGGAAGATGCCCTTGAACCTGGAGATTTGGGACCCATGGGATGGGTACCATGCAGTATTACTTGAAAGGGTCTGCGTTGGCTCACCCAACCTCACCGAACCTCTCAGCCCCAAGAGTGTCCACCCTTATGTCTCAATCAGCTGTGGGTCTAGATATGGTCAATCCAGGTTGCATCACAGCCCCTGAACGAATTTTGTAAGAATTTCTCTCTCTTTCACTGTCTTTGTTTCACGGGTTTTGAAAAGTAATTTATTTTTATAATGGGGTTTAGCTGCTTTTCACGGCTGTGTTTATGCCGCTTTACACCCCCTTGACTCACTTACAGAGAGATATCAATACATAGGTTTGAAGATTCTTACTAGTCAGATATATTCTTGTGCGGTGAATAGGGGGTGTTGAGTCCAGTTCACTGAAAAAGGAATAGGTCTTGTCTCTTACATATTGTGTTTATGGAACGGTATCTGAGCTAATTTGAAACCCTTGTTTTATGCATCACCCCACCTCACCTTTCCCGTTCAGCAGCCATAGTGTGTTTCCTAAACGTGGGACTCTGTTCTGTTTTGCAATTCAGTTCAAGTGCAGCGGTTATTACATTCCCTCTAGAAGTGATATCTTATGATAAGTGTCTTTTTCTGTGTGACTTATTTCACTTAGAATCGTCGTACCTAAATCCACTCATCGTGCTGCTACTAGCCTTATGACATTGATTTCATGGCTGAGTGATATTCCATTGTACATGAGGACCACAACTTCTTTATCCATTTTTCTCTTTCCTAGGATATTTAAGGTGTAATGAAGTGGGGGTTCTTGTCCACAGAGCAGCCCTAAACTTTGGGGTGCCTGTGTCTTGCTGCTTTTTAGTTTTCCCAATTTATACGCCCATGAGTGGAAGTGCCCTATGCTCTCCAAGCTGTGTTTTTTAGATGTTTCAGAACACACCGTACACTTCTCCAGAGTGGCTGTTGGCAATTTACATCCCACCCATCAGCGTAGCAAGGCTCCCATTTCTCCATGGCCGGTCCTGCATTTCTGGTTTGGACACTTTTTTCCGCATGGCCCTTTTGCCCGCTGGGAAGCGAGACTTCTTTGGAGCGCTAATTGGCCTTTCCAGGTTGCTTGGTTGGCCAAAAAGGGCGTATGCGTTTTTTCCTGAATATATTCAGGAAAAAACGCATACGCCCTTTTTGGCCAAGGGCATCATTGTCCACGTTTTGCCGCTTTTCTTGTGCTTTCAAGGCGATTCGAATCTACCTCCTGAAATCTGTTTCCTGCAATTCTGCCTTGCTTTCAAAGCCTCTTCGTTGCCTTCCCTTAATATATTTGTGGACGAGAGGTATCATTTAAAACTCTGCAGGTTTGTGAATTGCAGTGCCCCTGAGCTCCATTTTTCAACTCGCTTTTTTGGGAGCTGGCCGCAAAAGCGCAGGATTGCTTCAGGCCCTCTTCTGGTTCTGGGGGGCAGGCTGAGCTTGTGCTTAATTCTTCTTCCTGATGGGAAAATAGAGTGACCTGTGCCTGTCCCAACACCTAGAGCTAGTCTCTCATTGGTTCCCCCTCTTCCCGTTCATCCTCAGGACAAATTGCAACCTGTACGGAACAGGAGGTTAAAGGTGCTGATTCTCCAAGGAGGGAGATGGCTAGTAAATCGGCTGGAATGGCGAACCCGAGCAAAGGAGATGAGAAATGAGGTGCGTTTTAGAAACCTTTCCCGATCACACGGTGTACCATCTTCTGGGTTTCTCATGCCTGTTTTCGACGTAGGAAGATGCCCTTGAACCTGGAGATTTGGGACCCATGGGATGGGTACCATGCAGTATTACTTGAAAGGGTCTGCGTTGGCTCACCCAACCTCACCGAACCTCTCAGCCCCAAGAGTGTCCACCCTTATGTCTCAATCAGCTGTGGGTCTAGATATGGTCAATCCAGGTTGCATCACAGCCCCTGAACGAATTTTGTAAGAATTTCTCTCTCTTTCACTGCCTTTGTTTCACGGGTTTTGAAAAGTAATTTATTTTTATAATGGGGTTTAGCTGCTTTTCACGGCTGTGTTTATGCCGCTTTACACCCCCTTGACTCACTTACAGAGAGATATCAATACATAGGTTTGAAGATTCTTACTAGTCAGATATATTCTTGTGCGGTGAATAGGGGGTGTTGAGTCCAGTTCACTGAAAAAGGAATAGGTCTTGTCTCTTACATATTGGGTTTATGGAACGGTATCGGAGCTAATTTGAAACCCTTGTTTTATGCATCACCCCACCTCACCTTTCCCGTTCAGCAGCCATAGTGTGTTTCCTAAACGTGGGACTCTGTTCTGTTTTGCAATTCAGTTCAAGTGCAGCGGTTTTTACATTCCCTCTAGAAGTGATATCTTATGATAAGTGTCTTTTTCTGTGTGACTTATTTCACTTAGAATCGTCGTACCTAAATCCACTCATCGTGCTGCTACTAGCCTTATGACGTTGATTTCATGGCTGAGTGATATTCCATTGTACATGAGGACCACAACTTCTTTATCCATTTTTCTCTTTCCTAGGATATTTAAGGTGTAATGAAGTGGGGGTTCTTGTCCACAGAGCAGCCCTAAACTTTGGGGTGCCTGTGTCTTGCTGATTTTTAGTTTTCCCAATTTATACGCCCATGAGTGGAAGTGCCCTATGCTCTCCAAGCTGTGTTTTTTAGATGTTTCAGAACACACCGTACACTTCTCCAGAGTGGCTGTTGGCAATTTACATCCCACCCATCAGCGTAGCAAGGCTCCCATTTCTCCATGGCCGGTCCTGCATTTCTGGTTTGGACACTTTTTTCCCCATGGCCCTTTTGCCCGCTGGGAAGTGAGACTTCTTTGGAGCGCTGATTGGCCTTTCCAGGTTGCTTGGTTGGCCAAAAAGGGCGTATGCGTTTTTTCCTGAATATATTCAGGAAAAAACGCATACGCCCTTTTTGGCCAAGGGCATCATTGTCCACGTTTTGCCGCTTTTCATGTGCTTTCAAGGCGATTCGAATCTACCTCCTGAAATCTGTTTCCTGCAATTCTGCCTTGCTTTCAAAGCCTCTTCGTTGCCTTCCCTTAATATACTTGTGGACGAGAGGTATCATTTAAAACTCTGCAGGTTTGTGAATTGCAGTGCCCCTGAGCTCCATTTTTCAACTCGCTTTTTTGGGAGCTGGCCGCCAAAGCGCAGGATTGCTTCAGGCCCTCTTCTGGTTCTGGGGGGCAGGCTGAGCTTGTGCTTAATTCTTCTTCCTGATGGGAAAATAGAGTGACCTGTGCCTGTCCCAACACCTAGAGCTAGTCTCTCATTGGTTCCCCCTCTTCCCCTTCATCCTCAGGACAAATTGCAACCTGTACGGAACAGGAGGTTAAAGGTGCTGATTCTCCAAGGAGGGAGATGGCTAGTAAATCGGCTGGAATGGCGAACCCGAGCAAAGGAGATGAGAAATGAGGTGCGTTTTAGAAACCTTTCCCGATCACACGGTGTACCATCTTCTGGGTTTCTCATGCCTGTTTTCGACGTAGGAAGATGCCCTTGAACCTGGAGATTTGGGACCCATGGGATGGGTACCATGCAGTATTACTTGAAAGGGTCTGCGTTGGCTCACCCAACCTCACCGAACCTCTCAGCCCCAAGAGTGTCCACCCTTATGTCTCAATCAGCTGTGGGTCTAGATATGGTCAATCCAGGTTGCATCACAGCCCCTGAACGAATTTTGTAAGAATTTCTCTCTCTTTCACTGTCTTTGTTTCACGGGTTTTGAAAAGTAATTTATTTTTATAATGGGGTTTAGCTGCTTTTCACGGCTGTGTTTATGCCGCTTTACACCCCCTTGACTCACTTACAGAGAGATATCAATACATAGGTTTGAAGATTCTTACTAGTCAGATATATTCTTGTGCGGTGAATAGGGGGTGTTGAGTCCAGTTCACTGAAAAAGGAATAGGTCTTGTCTCTTACATATTGGGTTTATGGAACGGTATCTGAGCTAATTTGAAACCCTTGTTTTATGCATCACCCCACCTCACCTTTCCCGTTCAGCAGCCATAGTGTGTTTCCTAAACGTGGGACTCTGTTCTGTTTTGCAATTCAGTTCAAGGGTAGCGGTTTTTACATTCCCTCTAGAAGTGATATCTTATGATAAGTGTCTTTTTCTGTGTGACTTATTTCACTTAGAATCGTCGTACCTAAATCCTCTCATCGTGCTGCTACTAGCCTTATGACGTTGATTTCATGGCTGAGTGATATTCCATTGTACATGAGGACCACAACTTCTTTATCCATTTTTCTCTTTCCTAGGATATTTAAGGTGTAATGAAGTGGGGGTTCTTGTCCACAGAGCAGCCCTAAACTTTGGGGTGCCTGTGTCTTGCTGATTTTTAGTTTTCCCAATTTATACGCCCATGAGTGGAAGTGCCCTATGCTCTCCAAGCTGTGTTTTTTAGATGTTTCAGAACACACCGTACACTTCTCCAGAGTGGCTGTTGGCAATTTACATCCCACCCATCAGCGTAGCAAGGCTCCCATTTCTCCATGGCCGGTCCTGCATTTCTGGTTTGGACACTTTTTTCCCCATGGCCCTTTTGCCCGCTGGGAAGTGAGACTTCTTTGGAGCGCTGATTGGCCTTTCCAGGTTGCTTGGTTGGCCAAAAAGGGCGTATGCGTTTTTTCCTGAATATATTCAGGAAAAAACGCATACGCCCTTTTTGGCCAAGGGCATCATTGTCCACGTTTTGCCGCTTTTCATGTGCTTTCAAGGCGATTCGAATCTACCTCCTGAAATCTGTTTCCTGCAATTCTGCCTTGCTTTCAAAGCCTCTTCGTTGCCTTCCCTTAATATATTTGTGGACGAGAGGTATCATTTAAAACTCTGCAGGTTTGTGAATTGCAGTGCCCCTGAGCTCCATTTTTCAACTCGCTTTTTTGGGAGCTGGCCGCCAAAGCGCAGGATTGCTTCAGGCCCTCTTCTGGTTCTGGGGGGCAGGCTGAGCTTGTGCTTAATTCTTCTTCCTGATGGGAAAATAGAGTGACCTGTGCCTGTCCCAACACCTAGAGCTAGTCTCTCATTGGTTCCCCCTCTTCCCCTTCATCCTCAGGACAAATTGCAACCTGTACGGAACAGGAGGTTAAAGGTGCTGATTCTCCAAGGAGGGAGATGGCTAGTAAATCGGCTGGAATGGCGAACCCGAGCAAAGGAGATGAGAAATGAGGTGCGTTTTAGAAACCTTTCCCGATCACACGGTGTACCATCTTCTGGGTTTCTCATGCCTGTTTTCGACGTAGGAAGATGCCCTTGAACCTGGAGATTTGGGACCCATGGGATGGGTACCATGCAGTATTACTTGAAAGGGTCTGCGTTGGCTCACCCAACCTCACCGAACCTCTCAGCCCCAAGAGTGTCCACCCTTATGTCTCAATCAGCTGTGGGTCTAGATATGGTCAATCCAGGTTGCATCACAGCCCCTGAACGAATTTTGTAAGAATTTCTCTCTCTTTCACTGTCTTTGTTTCACGGGTTTTGAAAAGTAATTTATTTTTATAATGGGGTTTAGCTGCTTTTCACGGCTGTGTTTATGCCGCTTTACACCCCCTTGACTCACTTACAGAGAGATATCAATACATAGGTTTGAAGATTCTTACTAGTCAGATATATTCTTGTGCGGTGAATAGGGGGTGTTGAGTCCAGTTCACTGAAAAAGGAATAGGTCTTGTCTCTTACATATTGTGTTTATGGAACGGTATCTGAGCTAATTTGAAACCCTTGTTTTATGCATCACCCCACCTCACCTTTCCCGTTCAGCAGCCATAGTGTGTTTCCTAAACGTGGGACTCTGTTCTGTTTTGCAATTCAGTTCAAGTGCAGCGGTTATTACATTCCCTCTAGAAGTGATATCTTATGATAAGTGTCTTTTTCTGTGTGACTTATTTCACTTAGAATCGTCGTACCTAAATCCACTCATCGTGCTGCTACTAGCCTTATGACATTGATTTCATGGCTGAGTGATATTCCATTGTACATGAGGACCACAACTTCTTTATCCATTTTTCTCTTTCCTAGGATATTTAAGGTGTAATGAAGTGGGGGTTCTTGTCCACAGAGCAGCCGTAAACTTTGGGCTGCCTGTGTCTTGCTGATTTTTAGTTTTCCCAATTTATACGCCCATGAGTGGAAGTGCCCTATGCTCTCCAAGCTGTGTTTTTTAGATGTTTCAGAACACACCGTACACTTCTCCAGAGTGGCTGTTGGCAATTTACATCCCACCCATCAGCGGAGCAAGGCTCCCATTTCTCCATGGCCGGTCCTGCATTTCTGGTTTGGACACTTTTTTCCCCATGGCCCTTTTGCCCGCTGGGAAGCGAGACTTCTTTGGAGCGCTGATTGGCCTTTCCAGGTTGCTTGGTTGGCCAAAAAGGGCGTATGCGTTTTTTCCTGAATATATTCAGGAAAAAACGCATACGCCCTTTTTGGCCAAGGGCATCATTGTCCACGTTTTGCCGCTTTTCTTGTGCTTTCAAGGCGATTCGAATCTACCTCCTGAAATCTGTTTCCTGCAATTCTGCCTTGCTTTCAAAGCCTCTTCGTTGCCTTCCCTTAATATATTTGTGGACGAGAGGTATCATTTAAAACTCTGCAGGTTTGTGAATTGCAGTGCCCCTGAGCTCCATTTTTCAACTCGCTTTTTTGGGAGCTGGCCGCCAAAGCGCAGGATTGCTTCAGGCCCTCTTCTGGTTCTGGGGGGCAGGCTGAGCTTGTGCTTAATTCTTCTTCCTGATGGGAAAATAGAGTGACCTGTGCCTGTCCCAACACCTAGAGCTAGTCTCTCATTGGTTCCCCCTCTTCCCGTTCATCCTCAGGACAAATTGCAACCTGTACGGAACAGGAGGTTAAAGGTGCTGATTCTCCAAGGAGGGAGATGGCTAGTAAATCGGCTGGAATGGCGAACCCGAGCAAAGGAGATGAGAAATGAGGTGCGTTTTAGAAACCTTTCCCGATCACACGGTGTACCATCTTCTGGGTTTCTCATGCCTGTTTTCGACGTAGGAAGATGCCCTTGAACCTGGAGATTTGGGACCCATGGGATGGGTACCATGCAGTATTACTTGAAAGGGTCTGCGTTGGCTCACCCAACCTCACCGAACCTCTCAGCCCCAAGAGTGTCCACCCTTATGTCTCAATCAGCTGTGGGTCTAGATATGGTCAATCCAGGTTGCATCACAGCCCCTGAACGAATTTTGTAAGAATTTCTCTCTCTTTCACTGTCTTTGTTTCACGGGTTTTGAAAAGTAATTTATTTTTATAATGGGGTTTAGCTGCTTTTCACGGCTGTGTTTATGCCGCTTTACACCCCCTTGACTCACTTACAGAGAGATATCAATACATAGGTTTGAAGATTCTTACTAGTCAGATATATTCTTGTGCGGTGAATAGGGGGTGTTGAGTCCAGTTCACTGAAAAAGGAATAGGTCTTGTCTCTTACATATTGGGTTTATGGAACGGTATCTGAGCTAATTTGAAACCCTTGTTTTATGCATCACCCCACCTCACCTTTCCCGTTCAGCAGCCATAGTGTGTTTCCTAAACGTGGGACTCTGTTCTGTTTTGCAATTCAGTTCAAGTGCAGCGGTTATTACATTCCCTCTAGAAGTGATATCTTATGATAAGTGTCTTTTTCTGTGTGACTTATTTCACTTAGAATCGTCGTACCTAAATCCACTCATCGTGCTGCTACTAGCCTTATGACATTGATTTCATGGCTGAGTGATATTCCATTGTACATGAGGACCACAACTTCTTTATCCATTTTTCTCTTTCCTAGGATATTTAAGGTGTAATGAAGTGGGGGTTCTTGTCCACAGAGCAGCCGTAATCTTTGGGGTGCCTGTGTCTTGCTGATTTTTAGTTTTCCCAATTTATACGCCCATGAGTGGAAGTGCCCTATGCTCTCCAAGCTGTGTTTTTTAGATGTTTCAGAACACACCGTACACTTCTCCAGAGTGGCTGTTGGCAATTTACATCCCACCCATCAGCGGAGCAAGGCTCCCATTTCTCCATGGCCGGTCCTGCATTTCTGGTTTGGACACTTTTTTCCCCATGGCCCTTTTGCCCGCTGGGAAGCGAGACTTCTTTGGAGCGCTGATTGGCCTTTCCAGGTTGCTTGGTTGGCCAAAAAGGGCGTATGCGTTTTTTCCTGAATATATTCAGGAAAAAACGCATACGCCCTTTTTGGCCAAGGGCATCATTGTCCACGTTTTGCCGCTTTTCTTGTGCTTTCAAGGCGATTCGAATCTACCTCCTGAAATCTGTTTCCTGCAATTCTGCCTTGCTTTCAAAGCCTCTTCGTTGCCTTCCCTTAATATATTTGTGGACGAGAGGTATCATTTAAAACTCTGCAGGTTTGTGAATTGCAGTGCCCCTGAGCTCCATTTTTCAACTCGCTTTTTTGGGAGCTGGCCGCCAAAGCGCAGGATTGCTTCAGGCCCTCTTCTGGTTCTGGGGGGCAGGCTGAGCTTGTGCTTAATTCTTCTTCCTGATGGGAAAATAGAGTGACCTGTGCCTGTCCCAACACCTAGAGCTAGTCTCTCATTGGTTCCCCCTCTTCCCGTTCATCCTCAGGACAAATTGCAACCTGTACGGAACAGGAGGTTAAAGGTGCTGATTCTCCAAGGAGGGAGATGGCTAGTAAATCGGCTGGAATGGCGAACCCGAGCAAAGGAGATGAGAAATGAGGTGCGTTTTAGAAACCTTTCCCGATCACACGGTGTACCATCTTCTGGGTTTCTCATGCCTGTTTTCGACGTAGGAAGATGCCCTTGAACCTGGAGATTTGGGACCCATGGGATGGGTACCATGCAGTATTACTTGAAAGGGTCTGCGTTGGCTCACCCAACCTCACCGAACCTCTCAGCCCCAAGAGTGTCCACCCTTATGTCTCAATCAGCTGTGGGTCTAGATATGGTCAATCCAGGTTGCATCACAGCCCCTGAACGAATTTTGTAAGAATTTCTCTCTCTTTCACTGTCTTTGTTTCACGGGTTTTGAAAAGTAATTTATTTTTATAATGGGGTTTAGCTGCTTTTCACGGCTGTGTTTATGCCGCTTTACACCCCCTTGACTCACTTACGGAGAGATATCAATACATAGGTTTGAAGATTCTTACTAGTCAGATATATTCTTGTGCGGTGAATAGGGGGTGTTGAGTCCAGTTCACTGAAAAAGGAATAGGTCTTGTCTCTTACACATTGGGTTTATGGAACGGTATCTGAGCTAATTTGAAACCCTTGTTTTATGCATCACCCCACCTCACCTTTCCCGTTCAGCAGCCATAGTGTGTTTCCTAAACGTGGGACTCTGTTCTGTTTTGCAATTCAGTTCAAGGGTAGCGGTTTTTACATTCCCTCTAGAAGTGATATCTTATGATAAGTGTCTTTCTGTGTGACTTATTTCACTTAGAATCGTCGTACCTAAATCCACTCATCGTGCTGCTACTAGCCTTATGACGTTGATTTCATGGCTGAGTGATATTCCATTGTACATGAGGACCCCAACTTCTTTATCCATTTTTCTCTTTCCTAGGATATTTAAGGTGTAATGAAGTGGGGGTTCTTGTCCACAGAGCAGCCCTAAACTTTGGGGTGCCTGTGTCTTGCTGATTTTTAGTTTTCCCAATTTATACGCCCATGAGTGGAAGTGCCCTATGCTCTCCAAGCTGTGTTTTTAGATGTTTCAGAACACACCGTACACTTCTCCGGAGTGCCTGTTGGCAATTTACATCCCACCCATCAGCGTAGCAAGGCTCCCATTTCTCCATGGCCGGTCCTGCATTTCTGGTTTGGACACTTTTTTCCGCATGGCCCTTTTGCCCGCTGGGAAGCGAGACTTCTTTGGAGCGCTGATTGGCCTTTCCAGGTTGCTTGGTTGGCCAAAAAGGGCATATGCGTTTTTTCCTGAATATATTCAGGAAAAAACGCATACGCCCTTTTTGGCCAAGGGCATCATTGTCCACGTTTTGCCGCTTTTCATGTGCTTTCAAGGCGATTCGAATCTACCTCCTGAAATCTGTTTCCTGCAATTCTGCCTTGCTTTCAAAGCCTCTTCGTTGCCTTCCCTTAATATATTTGTGGACGAGAGGTATCATTTAAAACTCTGCAGGTTTGTGAATTGCAGTGCCCCTGAGCTCCATTTTTCAACTCGCTTTTTTGGGAGCTGGCCGCCAAAGCGCAGGATTGCTTCAGGCCCTCTTCTGGTTCTGGGGGGCAGGCTGAGCTTGTGCTTAATTCTTCTTCCTGATGGGAAAATAGAGTGACCTGTGCCTGTCCCAACACCTAGAGCTAGTCTCTCATTGGTTCCCCCTCTTCCCCTTCATCCTCAGGACAAATTGCAACCTGTACGGAACAGGAGGTTAAAGGTGCTGATTCTCCAAGGAGGGAGATGGCTAGTAAATCAGCTGGAATGGCGAACCCGAGCAAAGGAGATGAGAAATGAGGTGCGTTTTAGAAACCTTTCCCGATCACACGGTGTACCATCTTCTGGGTTTCTCATGCCTGTTTTCGACGTAGGAAGATGCCCTTGAACCTGGAGATTTGGGACCCATGGGATGGGTACCATGCAGTATTACTTGAAAGGGTCTGCGTTGGCTCACCCAACCTCACCGAACCTCTCAGCCCCAAGAGTGTCCACTCTTATGTCTCAATCAGCTGTGGGTCTAGATATGGTCAATCCAGGTTGCATCACAGCCCCTGAACGAATTTTGTAAGAATTTCTCTCTCTTTCACTGTCTTTGTTTCACGGGTTTTGAAAAGTAATTTATTTTTATAATGGGGTTTAGCTGCTTTTCACGGCTGTGTTTATGCCGCTTTACACCCCCTTGACTCACTTACAGAGAGATATCAATACATAGGTTTGAAGATTCTTACTAGTCAGATATATTCTTGTGCGGTGAATTGGTGGTGTTGAGTCCAGTTCACTGAAAAAGGAATAGGTCTTGTCTCTTACATATTGGGTTTATGGAACGGTATCTGAGCTAATTTGAAACCCTTGTTTTATGCATCACCCCACCTCACCTTTCCCGTTCAGCAGCCATAGTGTGTTTCCTAAACGTGGGACTCTGTTCTGTTTTGCAATTCAGTTCAAGGGTAGCGGTTTTTACATTCCCTCTAGAAGTGATATCTTATGATAAGTGTCTTTTTCTGTGTGACTTATTTCACTTAGAATCGTCGTACCTAAATCCTCTCATCGTGCTGCTACTAGCCTTATGACGTTGATTTCATGGCTGAGTGATATTCCATTGTACATGAGGACCCCAACTTCTTTATCCATTTTTCTCTTTCCTAGGATATTTAAGGTGTAATGAAGTGGGGGTTCTTGTCCACAGAGCAGCCCTAAACTTTGGGGTGCCTGTGTCTTGCTGATTTTTAGTTTTCCCAATTTATACGCCCATGAGTGGAAGTGCCCTATGCTCTCCAAGCTGTGTTTTTAGATGTTTCAGAACACACCGTACACTTCTCCGGAGTGCCTGTTGGCAATTTACATCCCACCCATCAGCGTAGCAAGGCTCCCATTTCTCCATGGCCGGTCCTGCATTTCTGGTTTGGACACTTTTTTCCGCATGGCCCTTTTGCCCGCTGGGAAGCGAGACTTCTTTGGAGCGCTGATTGGCCTTTCCAGGTTACTTGGTTGGCCAAAAAGGGCGTATGCGTTTTTTCCTGAATATATTCAGGAAAAAACGCATACGCCCTTTTTGGCCAAGGGCATCATTGTCCACGTTTTGCCGCTTTTCATGTGCTTTCAAGGCGATTCGAATCTACCTCCTGAAATCTGTTTCCTGCAATTCTGCCTTGCTTTCAAAGCCTCTTCGTTGCCTTCCCTTAATATATTTGTGGACGAGAGGTATCATTTAAAACTCTGCAGGTTTGTGAATTGCAGTGCCCCTGAGCTCCATTTTTCAACTCGCTTTTTTGGGAGCTGGCCGCCAAAGCGCAGGATTGCTTCAGGCCCTCTTCTGGTTCTGGGGGGCAGGCTGAGCTTGTGCTTAATTCTTCTTCCTGATGGGAAAATAGAGTGACCTGTGCCTGTCCCAACACCTAGAGCTAGTCTCTCATTGGTTCCCCCTCTTCCCCTTCATCCTCAGGACAAATTGCAACCTGTACGGAACAGGAGGTTAAAGGTGCTGATTCTCCAAGGAGGGAGATGGCTAGTAAATCAGCTGGAATGGCGAACCCGAGCAAAGGAGATGAGAAATGAGGTGCGTTTTAGAAACCTTTCCCGATCACACGGTGTACCATCTTCTGGGTTTCTCATGCCTGTTTTCGACGTAGGAAGATGCCCTTGAACCTGGAGATTTGGGACCCATGGGATGGGTACCATGCAGTATTACTTGAAAGGGTCTGCGTTGGCTCACCCAACCTCACCGAACCTCTCAGCCCCAAGAGTGTCCACCCTTATGTCTCAATCAGCTGTGGGTCTAGATATGGTCAATCCAGGTTGCATCACAGCCCCTGAACGAATTTTGTAAGAATTTCTCTCTCTTTCACTGTCTTTGTTTCACGGGTTTTGAAAAGTAATTTATTTTTATAATGGGGTTTAGCTGCTTTTCACGGCTGTGTTTATGCCGCTTTACACCCCCTTGACTCACTTACAGAGAGATATCAATACATAGGTTTGAAGATTCTTACTAGTCAGATATATTCTTGTGCGGTGAATTGGGGGTGTTGAGTCCAGTTCACTGAAAAAGGAATAGGTCTTGTCTCTTACATATTGGGTTTATGGAACGGTATCTGAGCTAATTTGAAACCCTTGTTTTATGCATCACCCCACCTCACCTTTCCCGTTCAGCAGCCATAGTGTGTTTCCTAAACGTGGGACTCTGTTCTGTTTTGCAATTCAGTTCAAGGGTAGCGGTTTTTACATTCCCTCTAGAAGTGATATCTTATGATAAGTGTCTTTTTCTGTGTGACTTATTTCACTTAGAATCGTCGTACCTAAATCCTCTCATCGTGCTGCTACTAGCCTTATGACGTTGATTTCATGGCTGAGTGATATTCCATTGTACATGAGGACCCCAACTTCTTTATCCATTTTTCTCTTTCCTAGGATATTTAAGGTGTAATGAAGTGGGGGTTCTTGTCCACAGAGCAGCCCTAAACTTTGGGGTGCCTGTGTCTTGCTGATTTTTAGTTTTCCCAATTTATACGCCCATGAGTGGAAGTGCCCTATGCTCTCCAAGCTGTGTTTTTAGATGTTTCAGAACACACCGTACACTTCTCCGGAGTGCCTGTTGGCAATTTACATCCCACCCATCAGCGTAGCAAGGCTCCCATTTCTCCATGGCCGGTCCTGCATTTCTAGTTTGGACACTTTTTTCCGCATGGCCCTTTTGCCCGCTGGGAAGCGAGACTTCTTTGGAGCGCTGATTGGCCTTTCCAGGTTGCTTGGTTGGCCAAAAAGGGCTTATGCGTTTTTTCCTGAATATATTCAGGAAAAAACGCATACGCCCTTTTTGGCCAAGGGCATCATTGTCCACGTTTTGCCGCTTTTCATGTGCTTTCAAGGCGATTCGAATCTACCTCCTGAAATCTGTTTCCTGCAATTCTGCCTTGCTTTCAAAGCCTCTTCGTTGCCTTCCCTTAATATATTTGTGGACGAGAGGTATCATTTAAAACTCTGCAGGTTTGTGAATTGCAGTGCCCCTGAGCTCCATTTTTCAACTCGCTTTTTTGGGAGCTGGCCGCCAAAGCGCAGGATTGCTTCAGGCCCTCTTCTGGTTCTGGGGGGCAGGCTGAGCTTGTGCTTAATTCTTCTTCCTGATGGGAAAATAGAGTGACCTGTGCCTGTCCCAACACCTAGAGCTAGTCTCTCATTGGTTCCCCCTCTTCCCGTTCATCCTCAGGACAAATTGCAACCTGTACGGAACAGGAGGTTAAAGGTGCTGATTCTCCAAGGAGGGAGATGGCTAGTAAATCGGCTGGAATGGCGAACCCGAGCAAAGGAGATGAGAAATGAGGTGCGTTTTAGAAACCTTTCCCGATCACACGGTGTACCATCTTCTGGGTTTCTCATGCCTGTTTTCGACGTAGGAAGATGCCCTTGAACCTGGAGATTTGGGACCCATGGGATGGGTACCATGCAGTATTACTTGAAAGGGTCTGCGTTGGCTCACCCAACCTCACCGAACCTCTCAGCCCCAAGAGTGTCCACCCTTATGTCTCAATCAGCTGTGGGTCTAGATATGGTCAATCCAGGTTGCATCACAGCCCCTGAACGAATTTTGTAAGAATTTCTCTCTCTTTCACTGTCTTTGTTTCACGGGTTTTGAAAAGTAATTTATTTTTATAATGGGGTTTAGCTGCTTTTCACGGCTGTGTTTATGCCGCTTTACACCCCCTTGACTCACTTACAGAGAGATATCAATACATAGGTTTGAAGATTCTTACTAGTCAGATATATTCTTGTGCGGTGAATAGGGGGTGTTGAGTCCAGTTCACTGAAAAAGGAATAGGTCTTGTCTCTTACATATTGGGTTTATGGAACGGTATCTGAGCTAATTTGAAACCCTTGTTTTATGCATCACCCCACCTCACCTTTCCCGTTCAGCAGCCATAGTGTGTTTCCTAAACGTGGGACTCTGTTCTGTTTTGCAATTCAGTTCAAGTGCAGCGGTTATTACATTCCCTCTAGAAGTGATATCTTATGATAAGTGTCTTTTTCTGTGTGACTTATTTCACTTAGAATCGTCGTACCTAAATCCACTCATCGTGCTGCTACTAGCCTTATGACATTGATTTCATGGCTGAGTGATATTCCATTGTACATGAGGACCACAACTTCTTTATCCATTTTTCTCTTTCCTAGGATATTTAAGGTGTAATGAAGTGGGGGTTCTTGTCCACAGAGCAGCCGTAAACTTTGGGGTGCCTGTGTCTTGCTGATTTTTAGTTTTCCCAATTTATACGCCCATGAGTGGAAGTGCCCTATGCTCTCCAAGCTGTGTTTTTTAGATGTTTCAGAACACACCGTACACTTCTCCAGAGTGGCTGTTGGCAATTTACATCCCACCCATCAGCGGAGCAAGGCTCCCATTTCTCCATGGCCGGTCCTGCATTTCTGGTTTGGACACTTTTTTCCCCATGGCCCTTTTGCCCGCTGGGAAGTGAGACTTCTTTGGAGCGCTGATTGGCCTTTCCAGGTTGCTTGGTTGGCCAAAAAGGGCGTATGCGTTTTTTCCTGAATATATTCAGGAAAAAACGCATACGCCCTTTTTGGCCAAGGGCATCATTGTCCACGTTTTGCCGCTTTTCTTGTGCTTTCAAGGCGATTCGAATCTACCTCCTGAAATCTGTTTCCTGCAATTCTGCCTTGCTTTCAAAGCCTCTTCGTTGCCTTCCCTTAATATATTTGTGGACGAGAGGTATCATTTAAAACTCTGCAGGTTTGTGAATTGCAGTGCCCCTGAGCTCCATTTTTCAACTCGCTTTTTTGGGAGCTGGCCGCAAAAGCGCAGGATTGCTTCAGGCCCTCTTCTGGTTCTGGGGGGCAGGCTGAGCTTGTGCTTAATTCTTCTTCCTGATGGGAAAATAGAGTGACCTGTGCCTGTCCCAACACCTAGAGCTAGTCTCTCATTGGTTCCCCCTCTTCCCGTTCATCCTCAGGACAAATTGCAACCTGTACGGAACAGGAGGTTAAAGGTGCTGATTCTCCAAGGAGGGAGATGGCTAGTAAATCGGCTGGAATGGCGAACCCGAGCAAAGGAGATGAGAAATGAGGTGCGTTTTAGAAACCTTTCCCGATCACACGGTGTACCATCTTCTGGGTTTCTCATGCCTGTTTTCGACGTAGGAAGATGCCCTTGAACCTGGAGATTTGGGACCCATGGGATGGGTACCATGCAGTATTACTTGAAAGGGTCTGCGTTGGCTCACCCAACCTCACCGAACCTCTCAGCCCCAAGAGTGTCCACCCTTATGTCTCAATCAGCTGTGGGTCTAGATATGGTCAATCCAGGTTGCATCACAGCCCCTGAACGAATTTTGTAAGAATTTCTCTCTCTTTCACTGTCTTTGTTTCACGGGTTTTGAAAAGTAATTTATTTTTATAATGGGGTTTAGCTGCTTTTCACGGCTGTGTTTATGCCGCTTTACACCCCCTTGACTCACTTACGGAGAGATATCAATACATAGGTTTGAAGATTCTTACTAGTCAGATATATTCTTGTGCGGTGAATAGGGGGTGTTGAGTCCAGTTCACTGAAAAAGGAATAGGTCTTGTCTCTTACATATTGGGTTTATGGAACGGTATCTGAGCTAATTTGAAACCCTTGTTTTATGCATCACCCCACCTCACCTTTCCCGTTCAGCAGCCATAGTGTGTTTCCTAAACGTGGGACTCTGTTCTGTTTTGCAATTCAGTTCAAGGGTAGCGGTTTTTACATTCCCTCTAGAAGTGATATCTTATGATAAGTGTCTTTCTGTGTGACTTATTTCACTTAGAATCGTCGTACCTAAATCCACTCATCGTGCTGCTACTAGCCTTATGACGTTGATTTCATGGCTGAGTGATATTCCATTGTACATGAGGACCCCAACTTCTTTATCCATTTTTCTCTTTCCTAGGATATTTAAGGTGTAATGAAGTGGGGGTTCTTGTCCACAGAGCAGCCCTAAACTTTGGGGTGCCTGTGTCTTGCTGATTTTTAGTTTTCCCAATTTATACGCCCATGAGTGGAAGTGCCCTATGCTCTCCAAGCTGTGTTTTTAGATGTTTCAGAACACACCGTACACTTCTCCGGAGTGCCTGTTGGCAATTTACATCCCACCCATCAGCGTAGCAAGGCTCCCATTTCTCCATGGCCGGTCCTGCATTTCTGGTTTGGACACTTTTTTCCGCATGGCCCTTTTGCCCGCTGGGAAGCGAGACTTCTTTGGAGCGCTGATTGGCCTTTCCAGGTTGCTTGGTTGGCCAAAAAGGGCGTATGCGTTTTTTCCTGAATATATTCAGGAAAAAACGCATACGCCCTTTTTGGCCAAGGGCATCATTGTCCACGTTTTGCCGCTTTTCATGTGCTTTCAAGGCGATTCGAATCTACCTCCTGAAATCTGTTTCCTGCAATTCTGCCTTGCTTTCAAAGCCTCTTCGTTGCCTTCCCTTAATATATTTGTGGACGAGAGGTATCATTTAAAACTCTGCAGGTTTGTGAATTGCAGTGCCCCTGAGCTCCATTTTTCAACTCGCTTTTTTGGGAGCTGGCCGCCAAAGCGCAGGATTGCTTCAGGCCCTCTTCTGGTTCTGGGGGGCAGGCTGAGCTTGTGCTTAATTCTTCTTCCTGATGGGAAAATAGAGTGACCTGTGCCTGTCCCAACACCTAGAGCTAGTCTCTCATTGGTTCCCCCTCTTCCCGTTCATCCTCAGGACAAATTGCAACCTGTACGGAACAGGAGGTTAAAGGTGCTGATTCTCCAAGGAGGGAGATGGCTAGTAAATCGGCTGGAATGGCGAACCCGAGCAAAGGAGATGAGAAATGAGGTGCGTTTTAGAAACCTTTCCCGATCACACGGTGTACCATCTTCTGGGTTTCTCATGCCTGTTTTCGACGTAGGAAGATGCCCTTGAACCTGGAGATTTGGGACCCATGGGATGGGTACCATGCAGTATTACTTGAAAGGGTCTGCGTTGGCTCACCCAACCTCACCGAACCTCTCAGCCCCAAGAGTGTCCACCCTTATGTCTCAATCAGCTGTGGGTCTAGATATGGTCAATCCAGGTTGCATCACAGCCCCT
Source organism: Balaenoptera acutorostrata (assembly GCF_949987535.1). Taxonomy (NCBI): domain Eukaryota; kingdom Metazoa; phylum Chordata; class Mammalia; order Artiodactyla; family Balaenopteridae; genus Balaenoptera; species Balaenoptera acutorostrata. Next base: position 35,200 of record NW_026645671.1, on the reverse strand, counting down.
GAACGAATTTTGTAAGAATTTCTCTCTCTTTCACTGTCTTTGTTTCACGGGTTTTGAAAAGTAATTTATTTTTATAATGGGGTTTAGCTGCTTTTCACGGCTGTGTTTATGCCGCTTTACACCCCCTTGACTCACTTACGGAGAGATATCAATACATAGGTTTGAAGATTCTTACTAGTCAGATATATTCTTGTGCGGTGAATAGGGGGTGTTGAGTCCAGTTCACTGAAAAAGGAATAGGTCTTGTCTCTTACATATTGGGTTTATGGAACGGTATCTGAGCTAATTTGAAACCCTTGTTTTATGCATCACCCCACCTCACCTTTCCCGTTCAGCAGCCATAGTGTGTTTCCTAAACGTGGGACTCTGTTCTGTTTTGCAATTCAGTTCAAGGGTAGCGGTTTTTACATTCCCTCTAGAAGTGATATCTTATGATAAGTGTCTTTCTGTGTGACTTATTTCACTTAGAATCGTCGTACCTAAATCCACTCATCGTGCTGCTACTAGCCTTATGACGTTGATTTCATGGCTGAGTGATATTCCATTGTACATGAGGACCCCAACTTCTTTATCCATTTTTCTCTTTCCTAGGATATTTAAGGTGTAATGAAGTGGGGGTTCTTGTCCACAGAGCAGCCCTAAACTTTGGGGTGCCTGTGTCTTGCTGATTTTTAGTTTTCCCAATTTATACGCCCATGAGTGGAAGTGCCCTATGCTCTCCAAGCTGTGTTTTTAGATGTTTCAGAACACACCGTACACTTCTCCGGAGTGCCTGTTGGCAATTTACATCCCACCCATCAGCGTAGCAAGGCTCCCATTTCTCCATGGCCGGTCCTGCATTTCTAGTTTGGACACTTTTTTCCGCATGGCCCTTTTGCCCGCTGGGAAGCGAGACTTCTTTGGAGCGCTGATTGGCCTTTCCAGGTTGCTTGGTTGGCCAAAAAGGGCTTATGCGTTTTTTCCTGAATATATTCAGGAAAAAACGCATACGCCCTTTTTGGCCAAGGGCATCATTGTCCACGTTTTGCCGCTTTTCATGTGCTTTCAAGGCGATTCGAATCTACCTCCTGAAATCTGTTTCCTGCAATTCTGCCTTGCTTTCAAAGCCTCTTCGTTGCCTTCCCTTAATATATTTGTGGACGAGAGGTATCATTTAAAACTCTGCAGGTTTGTGAATTGCAGTGCCCCTGAGCTCCATTTTTCAACTCGCTTTTTTGGGAGCTGGCCGCCAAAGCGCAGGATTGCTTCAGGCCCTCTTCTGGTTCTGGGGGGCAGGCTGAGCTTGTGCTTAATTCTTCTTCCTGATGGGAAAATAGAGTGACCTGTGCCTGTCCCAACACCTAGAGCTAGTCTCTCATTGGTTCCCCCTCTTCCCGTTCATCCTCAGGACAAATTGCAACCTGTACGGAACAGGAGGTTAAAGGTGCTGATTCTCCAAGGAGGGAGATGGCTAGTAAATCGGCTGGAATGGCGAACCCGAGCAAAGGAGATGAGAAATGAGGTGCGTTTTAGAAACCTTTCCCGATCACACGGTGTACCATCTTCTGGGTTTCTCATGCCTGTTTTCGACGTAGGAAGATGCCCTTGAACCTGGAGATTTGGGACCCATGGGATGGGTACCATGCAGTATTACTTGAAAGGGTCTGCGTTGGCTCACCCAACCTCACCGAACCTCTCAGCCCCAAGAGTGTCCACCCTTATGTCTCAATCAGCTGTGGGTCTAGATATGGTCAATCCAGGTTGCATCACAGCCCCTGAACGAATTTTGTAAGAATTTCTCTCTCTTTCACTGTCTTTGTTTCACGGGTTTTGAAAAGTAATTTATTTTTATAATGGGGTTTAGCTGCTTTTCACGGCTGTGTTTATGCCGCTTTACACCCCCTTGACTCACTTACAGAGAGATATCAATACATAGGTTTGAAGATTCTTACTAGTCAGATATATTCTTGTGCGGTGAATAGGGGGTGTTGAGTCCAGTTCACTGAAAAAGGAATAGGTCTTGTCTCTTACATATTGTGTTTATGGAACGGTATCTGAGCTAATTTGAAACCCTTGTTTTATGCATCACCCCACCTCACCTTTCCCGTTCAGCAGCCATAGTGTGTTTCCTAAACGTGGGACTCTGTTCTGTTTTGCAATTCAGTTCAAGTGCAGCGGTTATTACATTCCCTCTAGAAGTGATATCTTATGATAAGTGTCTTTTTCTGTGTGACTTATTTCACTTAGAATCGTCGTACCTAAATCCACTCATCGTGCTGCTACTAGCCTTATGACATTGATTTCATGGCTGAGTGATATTCCATTGTACATGAGGACCACAACTTCTTTATCCATTTTTCTCTTTCCTAGGATATTTAAGGTGTAATGAAGTGGGGGTTCTTGTCCACAGAGCAGCCGTAAACTTTGGGGTGCCTGTGTCTTGCTGATTTTTAGTTTTCCCAATTTATACGCCCATGAGTGGAAGTGCCCTATGCTCTCCAAGCTGTGTTTTTTAGATGTTTCAGAACACACCGTACACTTCTCCAGAGTGGCTGTTGGCAATTTACATCCCACCCATCAGCGGAGCAAGGCTCCCATTTCTCCATGGCCGGTCCTGCATTTCTGGTTTGGACACTTTTTTCCCCATGGCCCTTTTGCCCGCTGGGAAGTGAGACTTCTTTGGAGCGCTGATTGGCCTTTCCAGGTTGCTTGGTTGGCCAAAAAGGGCGTATGCGTTTTTTCCTGAATATATTCAGGAAAAAACGCATACGCCCTTTTTGGCCAAGGGCATCATTGTCCACGTTTTGCCGCTTTTCTTGTGCTTTCAAGGCGATTCGAATCTACCTCCTGAAATCTGTTTCCTGCAATTCTGCCTTGCTTTCAAAGCCTCTTCGTTGCCTTCCCTTAATATATTTGTGGACGAGAGGTATCATTTAAAACTCTGCAGGTTTGTGAATTGCAGTGCCCCTGAGCTCCATTTTTCAACTCGCTTTTTTGGGAGCTGGCCGCAAAAGCGCAGGATTGCTTCAGGCCCTCTTCTGGTTCTGGGGGGCAGGCTGAGCTTGTGCTTAATTCTTCTTCCTGATGGGAAAATAGAGTGACCTGTGCCTGTCCCAACACCTAGAGCTAGTCTCTCATTGGTTCCCCCTCTTCCCGTTCATCCTCAGGACAAATTGCAACCTGTACGGAACAGGAGGTTAAAGGTGCTGATTCTCCAAGGAGGGAGATGGCTAGTAAATCGGCTGGAATGGCGAACCCGAGCAAAGGAGATGAGAAATGAGGTGCGTTTTAGAAACCTTTCCCGATCACACGGTGTACCATCTTCTGGGTTTCTCATGCCTGTTTTCGACGTAGGAAGATGCCCTTGAACCTGGAGATTTGGGACCCATGGGATGGGTACCATGCAGTATTACTTGAAAGGGTCTGCGTTGGCTCACCCAACCTCACCGAACCTCTCAGCCCCAAGAGTGTCCACCCTTATGTCTCAATCAGCTGTGGGTCTAGATATGGTCAATCCAGGTTGCATCACAGCCCCTGAACGAATTTTGTAAGAATTTCTCTCTCTTTCACTGTCTTTGTTTCACGGGTTTTGAAAAGTAATTTATTTTTATAATGGGGTTTAGCTGCTTTTCACGGCTGTGTTTATGCCGCTTTACACCCCCTTGACTCACTTACGGAGAGATATCAATACATAGGTTTGAAGATTCTTACTAGTCAGATATATTCTTGTGCGGTGAATAGGGGGTGTTGAGTCCAGTTCACTGAAAAAGGAATAGGTCTTGTCTCTTACATATTGGGTTTATGGAACGGTATCTGAGCTAATTTGAAACCCTTGTTTTATGCATCACCCCACCTCACCTTTCCCGTTCAGCAGCCATAGTGTGTTTCCTAAACGTGGGACTCTGTTCTGTTTTGCAATTCAGTTCAAGGGTAGCGGTTTTTACATTCCCTCTAGAAGTGATATCTTATGATAAGTGTCTTTCTGTGTGACTTATTTCACTTAGAATCGTCGTACCTAAATCCACTCATCGTGCTGCTACTAGCCTTATGACGTTGATTTCATGGCTGAGTGATATTCCATTGTACATGAGGACCCCAACTTCTTTATCCATTTTTCTCTTTCCTAGGATATTTAAGGTGTAATGAAGTGGGGGTTCTTGTCCACAGAGCAGCCCTAAACTTTGGGGTGCCTGTGTCTTGCTGATTTTTAGTTTTCCCAATTTATACGCCCATGAGTGGAAGTGCCCTATGCTCTCCAAGCTGTGTTTTTAGATGTTTCAGAACACACCGTACACTTCTCCGGAGTGCCTGTTGGCAATTTACATCCCACCCATCAGCGTAGCAAGGCTCCCATTTCTCCATGGCCGGTCCTGCATTTCTGGTTTGGACACTTTTTTCCGCATGGCCCTTTTGCCCGCTGGGAAGCGAGACTTCTTTGGAGCGCTGATTGGCCTTTCCAGGTTGCTTGGTTGGCCAAAAAGGGCGTATGCGTTTTTTCCTGAATATATTCAGGAAAAAACGCATACGCCCTTTTTGGCCAAGGGCATCATTGTCCACGTTTTGCCGCTTTTCATGTGCTTTCAAGGCGATTCGAATCTACCTCCTGAAATCTGTTTCCTGCAATTCTGCCTTGCTTTCAAAGCCTCTTCGTTGCCTTCCCTTAATATATTTGTGGACGAGAGGTATCATTTAAAACTCTGCAGGTTTGTGAATTGCAGTGCCCCTGAGCTCCATTTTTCAACTCGCTTTTTTGGGAGCTGGCCGCCAAAGCGCAGGATTGCTTCAGGCCCTCTTCTGGTTCTGGGGGGCAGGCTGAGCTTGTGCTTAATTCTTCTTCCTGATGGGAAAATAGAGTGACCTGTGCCTGTCCCAACACCTAGAGCTAGTCTCTCATTGGTTCCCCCTCTTCCCCTTCATCCTCAGGACAAATTGCAACCTGTACGGAACAGGAGGTTAAAGGTGCTGATTCTCCAAGGAGGGAGATGGCTAGTAAATCGGCTGGAATGGCGAACCCGAGCAAAGGAGATGAGAAATGAGGTGCGTTTTAGAAACCTTTCCCGATCACACGGTGTACCATCTTCTGGGTTTCTCATGCCTGTTTTCGACGTAGGAAGATGCCCTTGAACCTGGAGATTTGGGACCCATGGGATGGGTACCATGCAGTATTACTTGAAAGGGTCTGCGTTGGCTCACCCAACCTCACCGAACCTCTCAGCCCCAAGAGTGTCCACCCTTATGTCTCAATCAGCTGTGGGTCTAGATATGGTCAATCCAGGTTGCATCACAGCCCCTGAACGAATTTTGTAAGAATTTCTCTCTCTTTCACTGTCTTTGTTTCACGGGTTTTGAAAAGTAATTTATTTTTATAATGGGGTTTAGCTGCTTTTCACGGCTGTGTTTATGCCGCTTTACACCCCCTTGACTCACTTACAGAGAGATATCAATACATAGGTTTGAAGATTCTTACTAGTCAGATATATTCTTGTGCGGTGAATTGGGGGTGTTGAGTCCAGTTCACTGAAAAAGGAATAGGTCTTGTCTCTTACATATTGGGTTTATGGAACGGTATCTGAGCTAATTTGAAACCCTTGTTTTATGCATCACCCCACCTCACCTTTCCCGTTCAGCAGCCATAGTGTGTTTCCTAAACGTGGGACTCTGTTCTGTTTTGCAATTCAGTTCAAGGGTAGCGGTTTTTACATTCCCTCTAGAAGTGATATCTTATGATAAGTGTCTTTTTCTGTGTGACTTATTTCACTTAGAATCGTCGTACCTAAATCCTCTCATCGTGCTGCTACTAGCCTTATGACGTTGATTTCATGGCTGAGTGATATTCCATTGTACATGAGGACCCCAACTTCTTTATCCATTTTTCTCTTTCCTAGGATATTTAAGGTGTAATGAAGTGGGGGTTCTTGTCCACAGAGCAGCCCTAAACTTTGGGGTGCCTGTGTCTTGCTGATTTTTAGTTTTCCCAATTTATACGCCCATGAGTGGAAGTGCCCTATGCTCTCCAAGCTGTGTTTTTAGATGTTTCAGAACACACCGTACACTTATCCGGAGTGCCTGTTGGCAATTTACATCCCACCCATCAGCGTAGCAAGGCTCCCATTTCTCCATGGCCGGTCCTGCATTTCTGGTTTGGACACTTTTTTCCGCATGGCCCTTTTGCCCGCTGGGAAGCGAGACTTCTTTGGAGCGCTGATTGGCCTTTCCAGGTTGCTTGGTTGGCCAAAAAGGGCGTATGCGTTTTTTCCTGAATATATTCAGGAAAAAACGCATACGCCCTTTTTGGCCAAGGGCATCATTGTCCACGTTTTGCCGCTTTTCATGTGCTTTCAAGGCGATTCGAATCTACCTCCTGAAATCTGTTTCCTGCAATTCTGCCTTGCTTTCAAAGCCTCTTCGTTGCCTTCCCTTAATATATTTGTGGACGAGAGGTATCATTTAAAACTCTGCAGGTTTGTGAATTGCAGTGCCCCTGAGCTCCATTTTTCAACTCGCTTTTTTGGGAGCTGGCCGCCAAAGCGCAGGATTGCTTCAGGCCCTCTTCTGGTTCTGGGGGGCAGGCTGAGCTTGTGCTTAATTCTTCTTCCTGATGGGAAAATAGAGTGACCTGTGCCTGTCCCAACACCTAGAGCTAGTCTCTCATTGGTTCCCCCTCTTCCCGTTCATCCTCAGGACAAATTGCAACCTGTACGGAACAGGAGGTTAAAGGTGCTGATTCTCCAAGGAGGGAGATGGCTAGTAAATCGGCTGGAATGGCGAACCCGAGCAAAGGAGATGAGAAATGAGGTGCGTTTTAGAAACCTTTCCCGATCACACGGTGTACCATCTTCTGGGTTTCTCATGCCTGTTTTCGACGTAGGAAGATGCCCTTGAACCTGGAGATTTGGGACCCATGGGATGGGTACCATGCAGTATTACTTGAAAGGGTCTGCGTTGGCTCACCCAACCTCACCGAACCTCTCAGCCCCAAGAGTGTCCACCCTTATGTCTCAATCAGCTGTGGGTCTAGATATGGTCAATCCAGGTTGCATCACAGCCCCTGAACGAATTTTGTAAGAATTTCTCTCTCTTTCACTGTCTTTGTTTCACGGGTTTTGAAAAGTAATTTATTTTTATAATGGGGTTTAGCTGCTTTTCACGGCTGTGTTTATGCCGCTTTACACCCCCTTGACTCACTTACAGAGAGATATCAATACATAGGTTTGAAGATTCTTACTAGTCAGATATATTCTTGTGCGGTGAATAGGGGGTGTTGAGTCCAGTTCACTGAAAAAGGAATAGGTCTTGTCTCTTACATATTGTGTTTATGGAACGGTATCTGAGCTAATTTGAAACCCTTGTTTTATGCATCACCCCACCTCACCTTTCCCGTTCAGCAGCCATAGTGTGTTTCCTAAACGTGGGACTCTGTTCTGTTTTGCAATTCAGTTCAAGTGCAGCGGTTATTACATTCCCTCTAGAAGTGATATCTTATGATAAGTGTCTTTTTCTGTGTGACTTATTTCACTTAGAATCGTCGTACCTAAATCCACTCATCGTGCTGCTACTAGCCTTATGACATTGATTTCATGGCTGAGTGATATTCCATTGTACATGAGGACCACAACTTCTTTATCCATTTTTCTCTTTCCTAGGATATTTAAGGTGTAATGAAGTGGGGGTTCTTGTCCACAGAGCAGCCGTAAACTTTGGGGTGCCTGTGTCTTGCTGATTTTTAGTTTTCCCAATTTATACGCCCATGAGTGGAAGTGCCCTATGCTCTCCAAGCTGTGTTTTTTAGATGTTTCAGAACACACCGTACACTTCTCCAGAGTGGCTGTTGGCAATTTACATCCCACCCATCAGCGGAGCAAGGCTCCCATTTCTCCATGGCCGGTCCTGCATTTCTGGTTTGGACACTTTTTTCCCCATGGCCCTTTTGCCCGCTGGGAAGTGAGACTTCTTTGGAGCGCTGATTGGCCTTTCCAGGTTGCTTGGTTGGCCAAAAAGGGCGTATGCGTTTTTTCCTGAATATATTCAGGAAAAAACGCATACGCCCTTTTTGGCCAAGGGCATCATTGTCCACGTTTTGCCGCTTTTCTTGTGCTTTCAAGGCGATTCGAATCTACCTCCTGAAATCTGTTTCCTGCAATTCTGCCTTGCTTTCAAAGCCTCTTCGTTGCCTTCCCTTAATATATTTGTGGACGAGAGGTATCATTTAAAACTCTGCAGGTTTGTGAATTGCAGTGCCCCTGAGCTCCATTTTTCAACTCGCTTTTTTGGGAGCTGGCCGCAAAAGCGCAGGATTGCTTCAGGCCCTCTTCTGGTTCTGGGGGGCAGGCTGAGCTTGTGCTTAATTCTTCTTCCTGATGGGAAAATAGAGTGACCTGTGCCTGTCCCAACACCTAGAGCTAGTCTCTCATTGGTTCCCCCTCTTCCCGTTCATCCTCAGGACAAATTGCAACCTGTACGGAACAGGAGGTTAAAGGTGCTGATTCTCCAAGGAGGGAGATGGCTAGTAAATCGGCTGGAATGGCGAACCCGAGCAAAGGAGATGAGAAATGAGGTGCGTTTTAGAAACCTTTCCCGATCACACGGTGTACCATCTTCTGGGTTTCTCATGCCTGTTTTCGACGTAGGAAGATGCCCTTGAACCTGGAGATTTGGGACCCATGGGATGGGTACCATGCAGTATTACTTGAAAGGGTCTGCGTTGGCTCACCCAACCTCACCGAACCTCTCAGCCCCAAGAGTGTCCACCCTTATGTCTCAATCAGCTGTGGGTCTAGATATGGTCAATCCAGGTTGCATCACAGCCCCTGAACGAATTTTGTAAGAATTTCTCTCTCTTTCACTGTCTTTGTTTCACGGGTTTTGAAAAGTAATTTATTTTTATAATGGGGTTTAGCTGCTTTTCACGGCTGTGTTTATGCCGCTTTACACCCCCTTGACTCACTTACGGAGAGATATCAATACATAGGTTTGAAGATTCTTACTAGTCAGATATATTCTTGTGCGGTGAATAGGGGGTGTTGAGTCCAGTTCACTGAAAAAGGAATAGGTCTTGTCTCTTACATATTGGGTTTATGGAACGGTATCTGAGCTAATTTGAAACCCTTGTTTTATGCATCACCCCACCTCACCTTTCCCGTTCAGCAGCCATAGTGTGTTTCCTAAACGTGGGACTCTGTTCTGTTTTGCAATTCAGTTCAAGGGTAGCGGTTTTTACATTCCCTCTAGAAGTGATATCTTATGATAAGTGTCTTTCTGTGTGACTTATTTCACTTAGAATCGTCGTACCTAAATCCACTCATCGTGCTGCTACTAGCCTTATGACGTTGATTTCATGGCTGAGTGATATTCCATTGTACATGAGGACCCCAACTTCTTTATCCATTTTTCTCTTTCCTAGGATATTTAAGGTGTAATGAAGTGGGGGTTCTTGTCCACAGAGCAGCCCTAAACTTTGGGGTGCCTGTGTCTTGCTGATTTTTAGTTTTCCCAATTTATACGCCCATGAGTGGAAGTGCCCTATGCTCTCCAAGCTGTGTTTTTAGATGTTTCAGAACACACCGTACACTTCTCCGGAGTGCCTGTTGGCAATTTACATCCCACCCATCAGCGTAGCAAGGCTCCCATTTCTCCATGGCCGGTCCTGCATTTCTGGTTTGGACACTTTTTTCCGCATGGCCCTTTTGCCCGCTGGGAAGCGAGACTTCTTTGGAGCGCTGATTGGCCTTTCCAGGTTGCTTGGTTGGCCAAAAAGGGCGTATGCGTTTTTTCCTGAATATATTCAGGAAAAAACGCATACGCCCTTTTTGGCCAAGGGCATCATTGTCCACGTTTTGCCGCTTTTCATGTGCTTTTCAAGGCGATTCGAATCTACCTCCTGAAATCTGTTTCCTGCAATTCTGCCTTGCTTTCAAAGCCTCTTCGTTGCCTTCCCTTAATATATTTGTGGACGAGAGGTATCATTTAAAACTCTGCAGGTTTGTGAATTGCAGTGCCCCTGAGCTCCATTTTTCAACTCGCTTTTTTGGGAGCTGGCCGCCAAAGCGCAGGATTGCTTCAGGCCCTCTTCTGGTTCTGGGGGGCAGGCTGAGCTTGTGCTTAATTCTTCTTCCTGATGGGAAAATAGAGTGACCTGTGCCTGTCCCAACACCTAGAGCTAGTCTCTCATTGGTTCCCCCTCTTCCCCTTCATCCTCAGGACAAATTGCAACCTGTACGGAACAGGAGGTTAAAGGTGCTGATTCTCCAAGGAGGGAGATGGCTAGTAAATCGGCTGGAATGGCGAACCCGAGCAAAGGAGATGAGAAATGAGGTGCGTTTTAGAAACCTTTCCGATCACACGGTTTGTACCATCTTCTGGGTTTCTCATGCCTGTTTTCGACGTAGGAAGATGCCCTTGAACCTGGAGATTTGGGACCCATGGGATGGGTACCATGCAGTATTACTTGAAAGGGTCTGCGTTGGCTCACCCAACCTCACCGAACCTCTCAGCCCCAAGAGTGTCCACCCTTATGTCTCAATCAGCTGTGGGTCTAGATATGGTCAATCCAGGTTGCATCACAGCCCCTGAACGAATTTTGTAAGAATTTCTCTCTCTTTCACTGTCTTTGTTTCACGGGTTTTGAAAAGTAAATTTATTTTTATAATGGGGTTTAGCTGCTTTTCACGGCTGTGTTTATGCCGCTTTACACCCCCTTGACTCACTTACAGAGAGATATCAATACATAGGTTTGAGGATTCTTACTAGTCAGATATATTCTTGTGCGGTGAATTGGGGGTGTTGAGTCCAGTTCACTGAAAAAGGAATAGGTCTTGTCTCTTACATATTGGGTTTATGGAACGGTATCTGAGCTAATTTGAAACCCTTGTTTTATGCATCACCCCACCTCACCTTTCCCGTTCAGCAGCCATAGTGTGTTTCCTAAACGTGGGACTCTGTTCTGTTTTGCAATTCAGTTCAAGGGTAGCGGTTTTTACATTCCCTCTAGAAGTGATATCTTATGATAAGTGTCTTTTTCTGTGTGACTTATTTCACTTAGAATCGTCGTACCTAAATCCTCTCATCGTGCTGCTACTAGCCTTATGACGTTGATTTCATGGCTGAGTGATATTCCATTGTACATGAGGACCACAACTTCTTTATCCATTTTTCTCTTTCCTAGGATATTTAAGGTGTAATGAAGTGGGGGTTCTTGTCCACAGAGCAGCCCTAAACTTTGGGGTGCCTGTGTCTTGCTGATTTTTAGTTTTCCCAATTTATACGCCCATGAGTGGAAGTGCCCTATGCTCTCCAAGCTGTGTTTTTAGATGTTTCAGAACACACCGTACACTTCTCCGGAGTGCCTGTTGGCAATTTACATCCCACCCATCAGCGTAGCAAGGCTCCCATTTCTCCATGGCCGGTCCTGCATTTCTGGTTTGGACACTTTTTTCCGCATGGCCCTTTTGCCCGCTGGGAAGCGAGACTTCTTTGGAGCGCTGATTGGCCTTTCCAGGTTGCTTGGTTGGCCAAAAAGGGCGTATGCGTTTTTTCCTGAATATATTCAGGAAAAAACGCATACGCCCTTTTTGGCCAAGGGCATCATTGTCCACGTTTTGCCGCTTTTCATGTGCTTTCAAGGCGATTCGAATCTACCTCCTGAAATCTGTTTCCTGCAATTCTGCCTTGCTTTCAAAGCCTCTTCGTTGCCTTCCCTTAATATATTTGTGGACGAGAGGTATCATTTAAAACTCTGCAGGTTTGTGAATTGCAGTGCCCCTGAGCTCCATTTTTCAACTCGCTTTTTTCGGAGCTGGCCGCCAAAGCGCAGGATTGCTTCAGGCCCTCTTCTGGTTCTGGGGGGCAGGCTGAGCTTGTGCTTAATTCTTCTTCCTGATGGGAAAATAGAGTGACCTGTGCCTGTCCCAACACCTAGAGCTAGTCTCTCATTGGTTCCCCCTCTTCCCCTTCATCCTCAGGACAAATTGCAACCTGTACGGAACAGGAGGTTAAAGGTGCTGATTCTCCAAGGAGGGAGATGGCTAGTAAATCGGCTGGAATGGCGAACCCGAGCAAAGGAGATGAGAAATGAGGTGCGTTTTAGAAACCTTTCCCGATCACACGGTGTACCATCTTCTGGGTTTCTCATGCCTGTTTTCGACGTAGGAAGATGCCCTTGAACCTGGAGATTTGGGACCCATGGGATGGGTACCATGCAGTATTACTTGAAAGGGTCTGCGTTGGCTCACCCAACCTCACCGAACCTCTCAGCCCCAAGAGTGTCCACCCTTATGTCTCAATCAGCTGTGGGTCTAGATATGGTCAATCCAGGTTGCATCACAGCCCCTGAACGAATTTTGTAAGAATTTCTCTCTCTTTCACTGTCTTTGTTTCACGGGTTTTGAAAAGTAATTTATTTTTATAATGGGGTTTAGCTGCTTTTCACGGCTGTGTTTATGCCGCTTTACACCCCCTTGACTCACTTACAGAGAGATATCAATACATAGGTTTGAAGATTCTTACTAGTCAGATATATTCTTGTGCGGTGAATAGGGGGTGTTGAGTCCAGTTCACTGAAAAAGGAATAGGTCTTGTCTCTTACATATTGTGTTTATGGAACGGTATCTGAGCTAATTTGAAACCCTTGTTTTATGCATCACCCCACCTCACCTTTCCCGTTCAGCAGCCATAGTGTGTTTCCTAAACGTGGGACTCTGTTCTGTTTTGCAATTCAGTTCAAGTGCAGCGGTTTTTACATTCCCTCTAGAAGTGATATCTTATGATAAGTGTCTTTTTCTGTGTGACTTATTTCACTTAGAATCGTCGTACCTAAATCCACTCATCGTGCTGCTACTAGCCTTATGACGTTGATTTCATGGCTGAGTGATATTCCATTGTACATGAGGACCACAACTTTTTTATCCATTTTTCTCTTTCCTAGGATATTTAAGGTGTAATGAAGTGGGGGTTCTTGTCCACAGAGCAGCCCTAAACTTTGGGGTGCCTGTGTCTTGCTGATTTTTAGTTTTCCCAATTTATACGCCCATGAGTGGAAGTGCCCTATGCTCTCCAAGCTGTGTTTTTAGATGTTTCAGAACACACCGTACACTTCTCCGGAGTGCCTGTTGGCAATTTACATCCCACCCATCAGCGTAGCAAGGCTCCCATTTCTCCATGGCCGGTCCTGCATTTCTGGTTTGGACACTTTTTTCCCCATGGCCCTTTTGCCCGCTGGGAAGCGAGACTTCTTTGGAGCGATGATTGGCCTTTCCAGGTTGCTTGGTTGGCCAAAAAGGGCGTATGCGTTTTTTCCTGAATATATTCAGGAAAAAACGCATACGCCCTTTTTGGCCAAGGGCATCATTGTCCACGTTTTGCCGCTTTTCATGTGCTTTCAAGGCGATTCGAATCTACCTCCTGAAATCTGTTTCCTGCAATTCTGCCTTGCTTTCAAAGCCTCTTCGTTGCCTTCCCTTAATATATTTGTGGACGAGAGGTATCATTTAAAACTCTGCAGGTTTGTGAATTGCAGTGCCCCTGAGCTCCATTTTTCAACTCGCTTTTTTGGGAGCTGGCCGCCAAAGCGCAGGATTGCTTCAGGCCCTCTTCTGGTTCTGGGGGGCAGGCTGAGCTTGTGCTTAATTCTTCTTCCTGATGGGAAAATAGAGTGACCTGTGCCTGTCCCAACACCTAGAGCTAGTCTCTCATTGGTTCCCCCTCTTCCCCTTCATCCTCAGGACAAATTGCAACCTGTACGGAACAGGAGGTTAAAGGTGCTGATTCTCCAAGGAGGGAGATGGCTAGTAAATCGGCTGGAATGGCGAACCCGAGCAAAGGAGATGAGAAATGAGGTGCGTTTTAGAAACCTTTCCCGATCACACGGTGTACCATCTTCTGGGTTTCTCATGCCTGTTTTCGACGTAGGAAGATGCCCTTGAACCTGGAGATTTGGGACCCATGGGATGGGTACCATGCAGTATTACTTGAAAGGGTCTGCGTTGGCTCACCCAACCTCACCGAACCTCTCAGCCCCAAGAGTGTCCACCCTTATGTCTCAATCAGCTGTGGGTCTAGATATGGTCAATCCAGGTTGCATCACAGCCCCTGAACGAATTTTGTAAGAATTTCTCTCTCTTTCACTGTCTTTGTTTCACGGGTTTTGAAAAGTAATTTATTTTTATAATGGGGTTTAGCTGCTTTTCACGGCTGTGTTTATGCCGCTTTACACCCCCTTGACTCACTTACAGAGAGATATCAATACATAGGTTTGAAGATTCTTACTAGTCAGATATATTCTTGTGCGGTGAATAGGGGTGTTGAGTCCAGTTCACTGAAAAAGGAATAGGTCTTGTCTCTTACATATTGGGTTTATGGAACGGTATCTGAGCTAATTTGAAACCCTTGTTTTATGCATCACCCCACCTCACCTTTCCCGTTCAGCAGCCATAGTGTGTTTCCTAAACGTGGGACTCTGTTCTGTTTTGCAATTCAGTTCAAGGGTAGCGGTTTTTACATTCCCTCTAGAAGTGATATCTTATGATAAGTGTCTTTTTCTGTGTGACTTATTTCACTTAGAATCGTCGTACCTAAATCCACTCATCGTGCTGCTACTAGCCTTATGACGTTGATTTCATGGCTGAGTGATATTCCATTGTACATGAGGACCACAACTTCTTTATCCATTTTTCTCTTTCCTAGGATATTTAAGGTGTAATGAAGTGGGGGTTCTTGTCCACAGAGCAGCCCTAAACTTTGGGGTGCCTGTGTCTTGCTGATTTTTAGTTTTCCCAATTTATACGCCCATGAGTGGAAGTGCCCTATGCTCTCCAAGCTGTGTTTTTTAGATGTTTCAGAACACACCGTACACTTCTCCAGAGTGGCTGTTGGCAATTTACATCCCACCCATCAGCGTAGCAAGGCTCCCATTTCTCCATGGCCGGTCCTGCATTTCTGGTTTGGACACTTTTTTCCCCATGGCCCTTTTGCCCGCTGGGAAGCGAGACTTCTTTGGAGCGCTGATTGGCCTTTCCAGGTTGCTTGGTTGGCCAAAAAGGGCGTATGCGTTTTTTCCTGAATATATTCAGGAAAAAACGCATACGCCCTTTTTGGCCAAGGGCATCATTGTCCACGTTTTGCCGCTTTTCATGTGCTTTCAAGGCGATTCGAATCTACCTCCTGAAATCTGTTTCCTGCAATTCTGCCTTGCTTTCAAAGCCTCTTCGTTGCCTTCCCTTAATATATTTGTGGACGAGAGGTATCATTTAAAACTCTGCAGGTTTGTGAATTGCAGTGCCCCTGAGCTCCATTTTTCAACTCGCTTTTTTGGGAGCTGGCCGCCAAAGCGCAGGATTGCTTCAGGCCCTCTTCTGGTTCTGGGGGGCAGGCTGAGCTTGTGCTTAATTCTTCTTCCTGATGGGAAAATAGAGTGACCTGTGCCTGTCCCAACACCTAGAGCTAGTCTCTCATTGGTTCCCCCTCTTCCCCTTCATCCTCAGGACAAATTGCAACCTGTACGGAACAGGAGGTTAAAGGTGCTGATTCTCCAAGGAGGGAGATGGCTAGTAAATCGGCTGGAATGGCGAACCCGAGCAAAGGAGATGAGAAATGAGGTGCGTTTTAGAAACCTTTCCCGATCACACGGTGTACCATCTTCTGGGTTTCTCATGCCTGTTTTCGACGTAGGAAGATGCCCTTGAACCTGGAGATTTGGGACCCATGGGATGGGTACCATGCAGTATTACTTGAAAGGGTCTGCGTTGGCTCACCCAACCTCACCGAACCTCTCAGCCCCAAGAGTGTCCACCCTTATGTCTCAATCAGCTGTGGGTCTAGATATGGTCAATCCAGGTTGCATCACAGCCCCTGAACGAATTTTGTAAGAATTTCTCTCTCTTTCACTGTCTTTGTTTCACGGGTTTTGAAAAGTAATTTATTTTTATAATGGGGTTTAGCTGCTTTTCACGGCTGTGTTTATGCCGCTTTACACCCCCTTGACTCACTTACAGAGAGATATCAATACATAGGTTTGAAGATTCTTACTAGTCAGATATATTCTTGTGCGGTGAATAGGGGGTGTTGAGTCCAGTTCACTGAAAAAGGAATAGGTCTTGTCTCTTACATATTGGGTTTATGGAACGGTATCTGAGCTAATTTGAAACCCTTGTTTTATGCATCACCCCACCTCACCTTTCCCGTTCAGCAGCCATAGTGTGTTTCCTAAACGTGGGACTCTGTTCTGTTTTGCAATTCAGTTCAAGGGTAGCGGTTTTTACATTCCCTCTAGAAGTGATATCTTATGATAAGTGTCTTTTTCTGTGTGACTTATTTCACTTAGAATCGTCGTACCTAAATCCACTCATCGTGCTGCTACTAGCCTTATGACGTTGATTTCATGGCTGAGTGATATTCCATTGTACATGAGGACCACAACTTCTTTATCCATTTTTCTCTTTCCTAGGATATTTAAGGTGTAATGAAGTGGGGGTTCTTGTCCACAGAGCAGCCCTAAACTTTGGGGTGCCTGTGTCTTGCTGATTTTTAGTTTTCCCAATTTATACGCCCATGAGTGGAAGTGCCCTATGCTCTCCAAGCTGTGTTTTTTAGATGTTTCAGAACACACCGTACACTTCTCCAGAGTGGCTGTTGGCAATTTACATCCCACCCATCAGCGTAGCAAGGCTCCCATTTCTCCATGGCCGGTCCTGCATTTCTGGTTTGGACACTTTTTTCCCCATGGCCCTTTTGCCCGCTGGGAAGCGAGACTTCTTTGGAGCGCTGATTGGCCTTTCCAGGTTGCTTGGTTGGCCAAAAAGGGCGTATGCGTTTTTTCCTGAATATATTCAGGAAAAATCGCATACGCCCTTTTTGGCCAAGGGCATCATTGTCCACGTTTTGCCGCTTTTCATGTGCTTTCAAGGCGATTCGAATCTACCTCCTGAAATCTGTTTCCTGCAATTCTGCCTTGCTTTCAAAGCCTCTTCGTTGCCTTCCCTTAATATATTTGTGGACGAGAGGTATCATTTAAAACTCTGCAGGTTTGTGAATTGCAGTGCCCCTGAGCTCCATTTTTCAACTCGCTTTTTTGGGAGCTGGCCGCCAAAGCGCAGGATTGCTTCAGGCCCTCTTCTGGTTCTGGGGGGCAGGCTGAGCTTGTGCTTAATTCTTCTTCCTGATGGGAAAATAGAGTGACCTGTGCCTGTCCCAACACCTAGAGCTAGTCTCTCATTGGTTCCCCCTCTTCCCCTTCATCCTCAGGACAAATTGCAACCTGTACGGAACAGGAGGTTAAAGGTGCTGATTCTCCAAGGAGGGAGATGGCTAGTAAATCGGCTGGAATGGCGAACCCGAGCAAAGGAGATGAGAAATGAGGTGCGTTTTAGAAACCTTTCCCGATCACACGGTGTACCATCTTCTGGGTTTCTCATGCCTGTTTTCGACGTAGGAAGATGCCCTTGAACCTGGAGATTTGGGACCCATGGGATGGGTACCATGCAGCATTACTTGAAAGGGTCTGCGTTGGCTCACCCAACCTCACCGAACCTCTCAGCCCCAAGAGTGTCCACCCTTATGTCTCAATCAGCTGTGGGTCTAGATATGGTCAATCCAGGTTGCATCACAGCCCCTGAACGAATTTTGTAAGAATTTCTCTCTCTTTCACTGTCTTTGTTTCACGGGTTTTGAAAAGTAATTTATTTTTATAATGGGGTTTAGCTGCTTTTCACGGCTGTGTTTATGCCGCTTTACACCCCCTTGACTCACTTACAGAGAGATATCAATACATAGGTTTGAAGATTCTTACTAGTCAGATATATTCTTGTGCGGTGAATAGGGGGTGTTGAGTCCAGTTCACTGAAAAAGGAATAGGTCTTGTCTCTTACATATTGGGTTTATGGAACGGTATCTGAGCTAATTTGAAACCCTTGTTTTATGCATCACCCCACCTCACCTTTCCCGTTCAGCAGCCATAGTGTGTTTCCTAAACGTGGGACTCTGTTCTGTTTTGCAATTCAGTTCAAGGGTAGCGGTTTTTACATTCCCTCTAGAAGTGATATCTTATGATAAGTGTCTTTTTCTGTGTGACTTATTTCACTTAGAATCGTCTTACCTAAGTCCACTCATCGTGCTGCTACTAGCCTTATGACGTTGATTTCATGGCTGAGTGATATTCCATTGTACATGAGGACCACAACTTCTTTATCCATTTTTCTCTTTCCTAGGATATTTAAGGTGTAATGAAGTGGGGGTTCTTGTCCACAGAGCAGCCCTAAACTTTGGGGTGCCTGTGTCTTGCTGATTTTTAGTTTTCCCAATTTATACGCCCATGAGTGGAAGTGCCCTATGCTCTCCAAGCTGTGTTTTTTAGATGTTTCAGAACACACCGTACACTTCTCCAGAGTGGCTGTTGGCAATTTACATCCCACCCATCAGCGTAGCAAGGCTCCCATTTCTCCATGGCCGGTCCTGCATTTCTGGTTTGGACACTTATTTCCCCATGGCCCTTTTGCCCGCTGGGAAGCGAGACTTCTTTGGAGCGCTGATTGGCCTTTCCAGGTTGCTTGGTTGGCCAAAAAGGGCGTATGCGTTTTTTCCTGAATATATTCAGGAAAAAACGCATACGCCCTTTTTGGCCAAGGGCATCATTGTCCACGTTTTGCCGCTTTTCATGTGCTTTCAAGGCGATTCGAATCTACCTCCTGAAATCTGTTTCCTGCAATTCTGCCTTGCTTTCAAAGCCTCTTCGTTGCCTTCCCTTAATATATTTGTGGACGAGAGGTATCATTTAAAACTCTGCAGGTTTGTGAATTGCAGTGCCCCTGAGCTCCATTTTTCAACTCGCTTTTTTGGGAGCTGGCCGCCAAAGTGCAGGATTGCTTCAGGCCCTCTTCTGGTTCTGGGGGGCAGGCTGAGCTTGTGCTTAATTCTTCTTCCTGATGGGAAAATAGAGTGACCTGTGCCTGTCCCAACACCTAGAGCTAGTCTCTCATTGGTTCCCCCTCTTCCCCTTCATCCTCAGGACAAATTGCAACCTGTACGGAACAGGAGGTTAAAGGTGCTGATTCTCCAAGGAGGGAGATGGCTAGTAAATCGGCTGGAATGGCGAACCCGAGCAAAGGAGATGAGAAATGAGGTGCGTTTTAGAAACCTTTCCCGATCACACGGTGTACCATCTTCTGGGTTTCTCATGCCTGTTTTCGACGTAGGAAGATGCCCTTGAACCTGGAGATTTGGGACCCATGGGATGGGTACCATGCAGTATTACTTGAAAGGGTCTGCGTTGGCTCACCCAACCTCACCGAACCTCTCAGCCCCAAGAGTGTCCACCCTTATGTCTCAATCAGCTGTGGGTCTAGATATGGTCAATCCAGGTTGCATCACAGCCCCTGAACGAATTTTGTAAGAATTTCTCTCTCTTTCACTGTCTTTGTTTCACGGGTTTTGAAAAGTAATTTATTTTTATAATGGGGTTTAGCTGCTTTTCACGGCTGTGTTTATGCCGCTTTACACCCCCTTGACTCACTTACAGAGAGATATCAATACATAGGTTTGAAGATTCTTACTAGTCAGATATATTCTTGTGCGGTGAATAGGGGGTGTTGAGTCCAGTTCACTGAAAAAGGAATAGGTCTTGTCTCTTACATATTGGGTTTATGGAACGGTATCGGAGCTAATTTGAAACCCTTGTTTTATGCATCACCCCACCTCACCTTTCCCGTTCAGCAGCCATAGTGTGTTTCCTAAACGTGGGACTCTGTTCTGTTTTGCAATTCAGTTCAAGGGTAGCGGTTTTTACATTCCCTCTAGAAGTGATATCTTATGATAAGTGTCTTTTTCTGTGTGACTTATTTCACTTAGAATCGTCGTACCTAAATCCACTCATCGTGCTGCTACTAGCCTTATGACGTTGATTTCATGGCTGAGTGATATTCCATTGTACATGAGGACCACAACTTCTTTATCCATTTTTCTCTTTCCTAGGATATTTAAGGTGTAATGAAGTGGGGGTTCTTGTCCACAGAGCAGCCCTAAACTTTGGGGTGCCTGTGTCTTGCTGATTTTTAGTTTTCCCAATTTATACGCCCATGAGTGGAAGTGCCCTATGCTCTCCAAGCTGTGTTTTTTAGATGTTTCAGAACACACCGTACACTTCTCCAGAGTGGCTGTTGGCAATTTACATCCCACCCATCAGCGTAGCAAGGCTCCCATTTCTCCATGGCCGGTCCTGCATTTCTGGTTTGGACACTTATTTCCCCATGGCCCTTTTGCCCGCTGGGAAGCGAGACTTCTTTGGAGCGCTGATTGGCCTTTCCAGGTTGCTTGGTTGGCCAAAAAGGGCGTATGCGTTTTTTCCTGAATATATTCAGGAAAAAACGCATACGCCCTTTTTGGCCAAGGGCATCATTGTCCACGTTTTGCCGCTTTTCATGTGCTTTCAAGGCGATTCGAATCTACCTCCTGAAATCTGTTTCCTGCAATTCTGCCTTGCTTTCAAAGCCTCTTCGTTGCCTTCCCTTAATATATTTGTGGACGAGAGGTATCATTTAAAACTCTGCAGGTTTGTGAATTGCAGTGCCCCTGAGCTCCATTTTTCAACTCGCTTTTTTGGGAGCTGGCCGCCAAAGCGCAGGATTGCTTCAGGCCCTCTTCTGGTTCTGGGGGGCAGGCTGAGCTTGTGCTTAATTCTTCTTCCTGATGGGAAAATAGAGTGACCTGTGCCTGTCCCAACACCTAGAGCTAGTCTCTCATTGGTTCCCCCTCTTCCCCTTCATCCTCAGGACAAATTGCAACCTGTACGGAACAGGAGGTTAAAGGTGCTGATTCTCCAAGGAGGGAGATGGCTAGTAAATCGGCTGGAATGGCGAACCCGAGCAAAGGAGATGAGAAATGAGGTGCGTTTTAGAAACCTTTCCCGATCACACGGTGTACCATCTTCTGGGTTTCTCATGCCTGTTTTCGACGTAGGAAGATGCCCTTGAACCTGGAGATTTGGGACCCATGGGATGGGTACCATGCAGTATTACTTGAAAGGGTCTGCGTTGGCTCACCCAACCTCACCGAACCTCTCAGCCCCAAGAGTGTCCACCCTTATGTCTCAATCAGCTGTGGGTCTAGATATGGTCAATCCAGGTTGCATCACAGCCCCTGAACGAATTTTGTAAGAATTTCTCTCTCTTTCACTGTCTTTGTTTCACGGGTTTTGAAAAGTAATTTATTTTTATAATGGGGTTTAGCTGCTTTTCACGGCTGTGTTTATGCCGCTTTACACCCCCTTGACTCACTTACAGAGAGATATCAATACATAGGTTTGAAGATTCTTACTAGTCAGATATATTCTTGTGCGGTGAATAGGGGGTGTTGAGTCCAGTTCACTGAAAAAGGAATAGGTCTTGTCTCTTACATATTGGGTTTATGGAACGGTATCTGAGCTAATTTGAAACCCTTGTTTTATGCATCACCCCACCTCACCTTTCCCGTTCAGCAGCCATAGTGTGTTTCCTAAACGTGGGACTCTGTTCTGTTTTGCAATTCAGTTCAAGTGCAGCGGTTTTTACATTCCCTCTAGAAGTGATATCTTATGATAAGTGTCTTTTTCTGTGTGACTTATTTCACTTAGAATCGTCGTACCTAAATCCACTCATCGTGCTGCTACTAGCCTTATGACGTTGATTTCATGGCTGAGTGATATTCCATTGTACATGAGGACCACAACTTCTTTATCCATTTTTCTCTTTCCTAGGATATTTAAGGTGTAATGAAGTGGGGGTTCTTGTCCACAGAGCAGCCCTAAACTTTGGGGTGCCTGTGTCTTGCTGATTTTTAGTTTTCCCAATTTATACGCCCATGAGTGGAAGTGCCCTATGCTCTCCAAGCTGTGTTTTTTAGATGTTTCAGAACACACCGTACACTTCTCCAGAGTGGCTGTTGGCAATTTACATCCCACCCATCAGCTTAGCAAGGCTCCCATTTCTCCATGGCCGGTCCTGCATTTCTGGTTTGGACACTTTTTTCCCCATGGCCCTTTTGCCCGCTGGGAAGCGAGACTTCTTTGGAGCGCTGATTGGCCTTTCCAGGTTGCTTGGTTGGCCAAAAAGGGCGTATGCGTTTTTTCCTGAATATATTCAGGAAAAAACGCATACGCCCTTTTTGGCCAAGGGCATCATTGTCCACGTTTTGCCGCTTTTCATGTGCTTTCAAGGCGATTCGAATCTACCTCCTGAAATCTGTTTCCTGCAATTCTGCCTTGCTTTCAAAGCCTCTTCGTTGCCTTCCCTTAATATATTTGTGGACGAGAGGTATCATTTAAAACTCTGCAGGTTTGTGAATTGCAGTGCCCCTGAGCTCCATTTTTCAACTCGCTTTTTTGGGAGCTGGCCGCCAAAGCGCAGGATTGCTTCAGGCCCTCTTCTGGTTCTGGGGGGCAGGCTGAGCTTGTGCTTAATTCTTCTTCCTGATGGGAAAATAGAGTGACCTGTGCCTGTCCCAACACCTAGAGCTAGTCTCTCATTGGTTCCCCCTCTTCCCCTTCATCCTCAGGACAAATTGCAACCTGTACGGAACAGGAGGTTAAAGGTGCTGATTCTCCAAGGAGGGAGATGGCTAGTAAATCGGCTGGAATGGCGAACCCGAGCAAAGGAGATGAGAAATGAGGTGCGTTTTAGAAACCTTTCCCGATCACACGGTGTACCATCTTCTGGGTTTCTCATGCCTGTTTTCGACGTAGGAAGATGCCCTTGAACCTGGAGATTTGGGACCCATGGGATGGGTACCATGCAGTATTACTTGAAAGGGTCTGCGTTGGCTCACCCAACCTCACCGAACCTCTCAGCCCCAAGAGTGTCCACCCTTATGTCTCAATCAGCTGTGGGTCTAGATATGGTCAATCCAGGTTGCATCACAGCCCCTGAACGAATTTTGTAAGAATTTCTCTCTCTTTCACTGTCTTTGTTTCACGGGTTTTGAAAAGTAATTTATTTTTATAATGGGGTTTAGCTGCTTTTCACGGCTGTGTTTATGCCGCTTTACACCCCCTTGACTCACTTACAGAGAGATATCAATACATAGGTTTGAAGATTCTTACTAGTCAGATATATTCTTGTGCGGTGAATAGGGGGTGTTGAGTCCAGTTCACTGAAAAAGGAATAGGTCTTGTCTCTTACATATTGGGTTTATGGAACGGTATCTGAGCTAATTTGAAACCCTTGTTTTATGCATCACCCCACCTCACCTTTCCCGTTCAGCAGCCATAGTGTGTTTCCTAAACGTGGGACTCTGTTCTGTTTTGCAATTCAGTTCAAGTGCAGCGGTTTTTACATTCCCTCTAGAAGTGATATCTTATGATAAGTGTCTTTTTCTGTGTGACTTATTTCACTTAGAATCGTCGTACCTAAATCCACTCATCGTGCTGCTACTAGCCTTATGACGTTGATTTCATGGCTGAGTGATATTCCATTGTACATGAGGACCACAACTTCTTTATCCATTTTTCTCTTTCCTAGGATATTTAAGGTGTAATGAAGTGGGGGTTCTTGTCCACAGAGCAGCCCTAAACTTTGGGGTGCCTGTGTCTTGCTGATTTTTAGTTTTCCCAATTTATACGCCCATGAGTGGAAGTGCCCTATGCTCTCCAAGCTGTGTTTTTTAGATGTTTCAGAACACACCGTCCACTTCTCCAGAGTGGCTGTTGGCAATTTACATCCCACCCATCAGCTTAGCAAGGCTCCCATTTCTCCATGGCCGGTCCTGCATTTCTGGTTTGGACACTTTTTTCCCCATGGCCCTTTTGCCCGCTGGGAAGCGAGACTTCTTTGGAGCGCTGATTGGCCTTTCCAGGTTGCTTGGTTGGCCAAAAAGGGCGTATGCGTTTTTTCCTGAATATATTCAGGAAAAAACGCATACGCCCTTTTTGGCCAAGGGCATCATTGTCCACGTTTTGCCGCTTTTCATGTGCTTTCAAGGCGATTCGAATCTACCTCCTGAAATCTGTTTCCTGCAATTCTGCCTTGCTTTCAAAGCCTCTTCGTTGCCTTCCCTTAATATATTTGTGGACGAGAGGTATCATTTAAAACTCTGCAGGTTTGTGAATTGCAGTGCCCCTGAGCTCCATTTTTCAACTCGCTTTTTTGGGAGCTGGCCGCCAAAGCGCAGGATTGCTTCAGGCCCTCTTCTGGTTCTGGGGGGCAGGCTGAGCTTGTGCTTAATTCTTCTTCCTGATGGGAAAATAGAGTGACCTGTGCCTGTCCCAACACCTAGAGCTAGTCTCTCATTGGTTCCCCCTCTTCCCCTTCATCCTCAGGACAAATTGCAACCTGTACGGAACAGGAGGTTAAAGGTGCTGATTCTCCAAGGAGGGAGATGGCTAGTAAATCGGCTGGAATGGCGAACCCGAGCAAAGGAGATGAGAAATGAGGTGCGTTTTAGAAACCTTTCCCGATCACACGGTGTACCATCTTCTGGGTTTCTCATGCCTGTTTTCGACGTAGGAAGATGCCCTTGAACCTGGAGATTTGGGACCCATGGGATGGGTACCATGCAGTATTACTTGAAAGGGTCTGCGTTGGCTCACCCAACCTCACCGAACCTCTCAGCCCCAAGAGTGTCCACCCTTATGTCTCAATCAGCTGTGGGTCTAGATATGGTCAATCCAGGTTGCATCACAGCCCCTGAACGAATTTTGTAAGAATTTCTCTCTCTTTCACTGTCTTTGTTTCACGGGTTTTGAAAAGTAATTTATTTTTATAATGGGGTTTAGCTGCTTTTCACGGCTGTGTTTATGCCGCTTTACACCCCCTTGACTCACTTACAGAGAGATATCAATACATAGGTTTGAAGATTCTTACTAGTCAGATATATTCTTGTGCGGTGAATAGGGGGTGTTGAGTCCAGTTCACTGAAAAAGGAATAGGTCTTGTCTCTTACATATTGGGTTTATGGAACGGTATCTGAGCTAATTTGAAACCCTTGTTTTATGCATCACCCCACCTCACCTTTCCCGTTCAGCAGCCATAGTGTGTTTCCTAAACGTGGGACTCTGTTCTGTTTTGCAATTCAGTTCAAGTGCAGCGGTTTTTACATTCCCTCTAGAAGTGCTATCTTATGATAAGTGTCTTTTTCTGTGTGACTTATTTCACTTAGAATCGTCGTACCTAAATCCACTCATCGTGCTGCTACTAGCCTTATGACGTTGATTTCATGGCTGAGTGATATTCCATTGTACATGAGGACCACAACTTCTTTATCCATTTTTCTCTTTCCTAGGATATTTAAGGTGTAATGAAGTGGGGGTTCTTGTCCACAGAGCAGCCCTAAACTTTGGGGTGCCTGTGTCTTGCTGATTTTTAGTTTTCCCAATTTATACGCCCATGAGTGGAAGTGCCCTATGCTCTCCAAGCTGTGTTTTTTAGATGTTTCAGAACACACCGTACACTTCTCCAGAGTGGCTGTTGGCAATTTACATCCCACCCATCAGCTTAGCAAGGCTCCCATTTCTCCATGGCCGGTCCTGCATTTCTGGTTTGGACACTTTTTTCCCCATGGCCCTTTTGCCCGCTGGGAAGCGAGACTTCTTTGGAGCGCTGATTGGCCTTTCCAGGTTGCTTGGTTGGCCAAAAAGGGCGTATGCGTTTTTTCCTGAATATATTCAGGAAAAAACGCATACGCCCTTTTTGGCCAAGGGCATCATTGTCCACGTTTTGCCGCTTTTCATGTGCTTTCAAGGCGATTCGAATCTACCTCCTGAAATCTGTTTCCTGCAATTCTGCCTTGCTTTCAAAGCCTCTTCGTTGCCTTCCCTTAATATATTTGTGGACGAGAGGTATCATTTAAAACTCTGCAGGTTTGTGAATTGCAGTGCCCCTGAGCTCCATTTTTCAACTCGCTTTTTTGGGAGCTGGCCGCCAAAGCGCAGGATTGCTTCAGGCCCTCTTCTGGTTCTGGGGGGCAGGCTGAGCTTGTGCTTAATTCTTCTTCCTGATGGGAAAATAGAGTGACCTGTGCCTGTCCCAACACCTAGAGCTAGTCTCTCATTGGTTCCCCCTCTTCCCCTTCATCCTCAGGACAAATTGCAACCTGTACGGAACAGGAGGTTAAAGGTGCTGATTCTCCAAGGAGGGAGATGGCTAGTAAATCGGCTGGAATGGCGAACCCGAGCAAAGGAGATGAGAAATGAGGTGCGTTTTAGAAACCTTTCCCGATCACACGGTGTACCATCTTCTGGGTTTCTCATGCCTGTTTTCGACGTAGGAAGATGCCCTTGAACCTGGAGATTTGGGACCCATGGGATGGGTACCATGCAGTATTACTTGAAAGGGTCTGCGTTGGCTCACCCAACCTCACCGAACCTCTCAGCCCCAAGAGTGTCCACCCTTATGTCTCAATCAGCTGTGGGTCTAGATATGGTCAATCCAGGTTGCATCACAGCCCCTGAACGAATTTTGTAAGAATTTCTCTCTCTTTCACTGTCTTTGTTTCACGGGTTTTGAAAAGTAATTTATTTTTATAATGGGGTTTAGCTGCTTTTCACGGCTGTGTTTATGCCGCTTTACACCCCCTTGACTCACTTACAGAGAGATATCAATACATAGGTTTGAAGATTCTTACTAGTCAGATATATTCTTGTGCGGTGAATAGGGGGTGTTGAGTCCAGTTCACTGAAAAAGGAATAGGTCTTGTCTCTTACATATTGGGTTTATGGAACGGTATCTGAGCTAATTTGAAACCCTTGTTTTATGCATCACCCCACCTCACCTTTCCCGTTCAGCAGCCATAGTGTGTTTCCTAAACGTGGGACTCTGTTCTGTTTTGCAATTCAGTTCAAGTGCAGCGGTTTTTACATTCCCTCTAGAAGTGATATCTTATGATAAGTGTCTTTTTCTGTGTGACTTATTTCACTTAGAATCGTCGTACCTAAATCCACTCATCGTGCTGCTACTAGCCTTATGACGTTGATTTCATGGCTGAGTGATATTCCATTGTACATGAGGACCACAACTTCTTTATCCATTTTTCTCTTTCCTAGGATATTTAAGGTGTAATGAAGTGGGGGTTCTTGTCCACAGAGCAGCCCTAAACTTTGGGGTGCCTGTGTCTTGCTGATTTTTAGTTTTCCCAATTTATACGCCCATGAGTGGAAGTGCCCTATGCTCTCCAAGCTGTGTTTTTTAGATGTTTCAGAACACACCGTACACTTCTCCAGAGTGGCTGTTGGCAATTTACATCCCACCCATCAGCTTAGCAAGGCTCCCATTTCTCCATGGCCGGTCCTGCATTTCTGGTTTGGACACTTTTTTCCCCATGGCCCTTTTGCCCGCTGGGAAGCGAGACTTCTTTGGAGCGCTGATTGGCCTTTCCAGGTTGCTTGGTTGGCCAAAAAGGGCGTATGCGTTTTTTCCTGAATATATTCAGGAAAAAACGCATACGCCCTTTTTGGCCAAGGGCATCATTGTCCACGTTTTGCCGCTTTTCATGTGCTTTCAAGGCGATTCGAATCTACCTCCTGAAATCTGTTTCCTGCAATTCTGCCTTGCTTTCAAAGCCTCTTCGTTGCCTTCCCTTAATATATTTGTGGACGAGAGGTATCATTTAAAACTCTGCAGGTTTGTGAATTGCAGTGCCCCTGAGCTCCATTTTTCAACTCGCTTTTTTGGGAGCTGGCCGCCAAAGCGCAGGATTGCTTCAGGCCCTCTTCTGGTTCTGGGGGGCAGGCTGAGCTTGTGCTTAATTCTTCTTCCTGATGGGAAAATAGAGTGACCTGTGCCTGTCCCAACACCTAGAGCTAGTCTCTCATTGGTTCCCCCTCTTCCCCTTCATCCTCAGGACAAATTGCAACCTGTACGGAACAGGAGGTTAAAGGTGCTGATTCTCCAAGGAGGGAGATGGCTAGTAAATCGGCTGGAATGGCGAACCCGAGCAAAGGAGATGAGAAATGAGGTGCGTTTTAGAAACCTTTCCCGATCACACGGTGTACCATCTTCTGGGTTTCTCATGCCTGTTTTCGACGTAGGAAGATGCCCTTGAACCTGGAGATTTGGGACCCATGGGATGGGTACCATGCAGTATTACTTGAAAGGGTCTGCGTTGGCTCACCCAACCTCACCGAACCTCTCAGCCCCAAGAGTGTCCACCCTTATGTCTCAATCAGCTGTGGGTCTAGATATGGTCAATCCAGGTTGCATCACAGCCCCTGAACAAATTTTGTAAGAATTTCTCTCTCTTTCACTGTCTTTGTTTCACGGGTTTTGAAAAGTAATTTATTTTTATAATGGGGTTTAGCTGCTTTTCACGGCTGTGTTTATGCCGCTTTACACCCCCTTGACTCACTTACGGAGAGGTATCAATACATAGGTTTGAAGATTCTTCCTAGTCAGATATATTCTTGTGCGGTGAATAGGGGGTGTTGAGTCCAGTTCACTGAAAAAGGAATAGGTCTTGTCTCTTACATATTGGGTTTATGGAACGGTATCTGAGCTAATTTGAAACCCTTGTTTTATGCATCACCCCACCTCACCTTTGCCGTTCAGCAGCCATAGTGTGTTTCCTAAACGTGGGACTCTGTTCTGTTTTGCAATTCAGTTCAAGGGTAGCGGTTTTTACATTCCCTCTAGAAGTGATATCTTATGATAAGTGTCTTTTTCTGTGTGACTTATTTCACTTAGAATCGTCGTACCTAAATCCACTCATCGTGCTGCTACTAGCCTTATGACGTTGATTTCATGGCTGAGTGATATTCCATTGTACATGAGGACCACAACTTCTTTATCCATTTTTCTCTTTCCTAGGATATTTAAGGTGTAATGAAGTGGGGGTTCTTGTCCACAGAGCAGCCCTAAACTTTGGGGTGCCTGTGTCTTGCTGATTTTTAGTTTTCCCAATTTATACGCCCATGAGTGGAAGTGCCCTATGCTCTCCAAGCTGTGTTTTTTAGATGTTTCAGAACACACCGTACACTTCTCCAGAGTGGCTGTTGGCAATTTACATCCCACCCATCAGCGTAGCAAGGCTCCCATTTCTCCATGGCCGGTCCTGCATTTCTGGTTTGGACACTTTTTTCCCCATGGCCCTTTTGCCCGCTGGGAAGCGAGACTTCTTTGGAGCGCTGATTGGCCTTTCCAGGTTGCTTGGTTGGCCAAAAAGGGCGTATGCGTTTTTTCCTGAATATATTCAGGAAAAAACGCATACGCCCTTTTTGGCCAAGGGCATCATTGTCCACGTTTTGCCGCTTTTCATGTGCTTTCAAGGCGATTCGAATCTACCTCCTGAAATCTGTTTCCTGCAATTCTGCCTTGCTTTCAAAGCCTCTTCGTTGCCTTCCCTTAATATATTTGTGGACGAGAGGTATCATTTAAAACTCTGCAGGTTTGTGAATTGCAGTGCCCCTGAGCTCCATTTTTCAACTCGCTTTTTTGGGAGCTGGCCGCCAAAGCGCAGGATTGCTTCAGGCCCTCTTCTTGTTCTGGGGGGCAGGCTGAGCTTGTGCTTAATTCTTCTTCCTGATGGGAAAATAGAGTGACCTGTGCCTGTCCCAACACCTAGAGCTAGTCTCTCATTGGTTCCCCCTCTTCCCCTTCATCCTCAGGACAAATTGCAACCTGTACGGAACAGGAGGTTAAAGGTGCTGATTCTCCAAGGAGGGAGATGGCTAGTAAATCGGCTGGAATGGCGAACCCGAGCAAAGGAGATGAGAAATGAGGTGCGTTTTAGAAACCTTTCCCGATCACACGGTGTACCATCTTCTGGGTTTCTCATGCCTGTTTTCGACGTAGGAAGATGCCCTTGAACCTGGAGATTTGGGACCCATGGGATGGGTACCATGCAGTATTACTTGAAAGGGTCTGCGTTGGCTCACCCAACCTCACCGAACCTCTCAGCCCCAAGAGTGTCCACCCTTATGTCTCAATCAGCTGTGGGTCTAGATATGGTCAATCCAGGTTGCATCACAGCCCCTGAACGAATTTTGTAAGAATTTCTCTCTCTTTCACTGTCTTTGTTTCATGGGTTTTGAAAAGTAATTTATTTTTATAATGGGGTTTAGCTGCTTTTCACGGCTGTATTTATGCCGCTTTACACCCCCTTGACTCACTTACAGAGAGATATCAATACATAGGTTTGAAGATTCTTACTAGTCAGATATATTCTTGTGCGGTGAATAGGGGGTGTTGAGTCCAGTTCACTGAAAAAGGAATAGGTCTTGTCTCTTACATATTGGGTTTATGGAACGGTATCTGAGCTAATTTGAAACCCTTGTTTTATGCATCACCCCACCTCACCTTTCCCGTTCAGCAGCCATAGTGTGTTTCCTAAACGTGGGACTCTGTTCTGTTTTGCAATTCAGTTCAAGTGTAGCGGTTTTTACATTCCCTCTAGAAGTGATATCTTATGATAAGTGTCTTTTTCTGTGTGACTTATTTCACTTAGAATCGTCGTACCTAAATCCACTCATCGTGATGCTACTAGCCTTATGACGTTGATTTCATGGCTGAGTGATATTCCATTGTACATGAGGACCACAACTTCTTTATCCATTTTTCTCTTTCCTAGGATATTTAAGGTGTAATGAAGTGGGGGTTCTTGTCCACAGAGCAGCCCTAAACTTTGGGGTGCCTGTGTCTTGCTGATTTTTAGTTTTCCCAATTTATACGCCCATGAGTGGAAGTGCCCTATGCTCTCCAAGCTGTGTTTTTTAGATGTTTCAGAACACACCGTACACTTCTCCAGAGTGGCTGTTGGCAATTTACATCCCACCCATCAGCGTAGCAAGGCTCCCATTTCTCCATGGCCGGTCCTGCATTTCTGGTTTGGACACTTTTTTCCCCATGGCCCTTTTGCCCGCTGGGAAGCGAGACTTCTTTGGAGCGCTGATTGGCCTTTCCAGGTTGCTTGGTTGGCCAAAAAGGGCGTATGCGTTTTTTCCTGAATATATTCAGGAAAAAACGCATACGCCCTTTTTGGCCAAGGGCATCATTGTCCACGTTTTACCGCTTTTCATGTGCTTTCAAGGCGATTCGAATCTACCTCCTGAAATCTGTTTCCTGCAATTCTGCCTTGCTTTCAAAGCCTCTTCGTTGCCTTCCCTTAATATATTTGTGGACGAGAGGTATCATTTAAAACTCTGCAGGTTTGTGAATTGCAGTGCCCCTGAGCTCCATTTTTCAACTCGCTTTTTTGGGAGCTGGCCGCCAAAGCGCAGGATTGCTTCAGGCCCTCTTCTGGTTCTGGGGGGCAGGCTGAGCTTGTGCTTAATTCTTCTTCCTGATGGGAAAATAGAGTGACCTGTGCCTGTCCCAACACCTAGAGCTAGTCTCTCATTGGTTCCCCCTCTTCCCGTTCATCCTCAGGACAAATTGCAACCTGTACGGAACAGGAGGTTAAAGGTGCTGATTCTCCAAGGAGGGAGATGGCTAGTAAATCGGCTGGAATGGCGAACCCGAGCAAAGGAGATGAGAAATGAGGTGCGTTTTAGAAACCTTTCCCGATCACACGGTGTACCATCTTCTGGGTTTCTCATGCCTGTTTTCGACGTAGGAAGATGCCCTTGAACCTGGAGATTTGGGACCCATGGGATGGGTACCATGCAGTATTACTTGAAAGGGTCTGCGTTGGCTCACCCAACCTCACCGAACCTCTCAGCCCCAAGAGTGTCCACCCTTATGTCTCAATCAGCTGTGGGTCTAGATATGGTCAATCCAGGTTGCATCACAGCCCCTGAACGAATTTTGTAACAATTTCTCTCTCTTTCACTGTCTTTGTTTCACGGGTTTTGAAAGTAATTTATTTTTATAATGGGGTTTAGCTGCTTTTCACGGCTGTGTTTATGCCGCTTTACACCCCCTTGACTCACTTACAGAGAGATATCAATACATAGGTTTGAAGATTCTTACTAGTCAGATATATCCTTGTGCGGTGAATAGGGGGTGTTGAGTCCAGTTCACTGAAAAAGGAATAGGTCTTGTCTCTTACATATTGGGTTTATGGAACGGTATCTGAGCTAATTTGAAACCCTTGTTTTATGCATCACCCCACCTCACCTTTCCCATTCAGCAGCCATAGTGTGTTTCCTAAACGTGGGACTCTGTTCTGTTTTGCAATTCAGTTCAAGGGTAGCGGTTTTTACATTCCCTCTAGAAGTGATATCTTATGATAAGTGTCTTTTTCTGTGTGACTTATTTCACTTAGAATCGTCGTACCTAAATCCACTCATCGTGCTGCTACTAGCCTTATGACGTTGATTTCATGGCTGAGTGATATTCCATTGTACATGAGGACCACAACTTCTTTATCCATTTTTCTCTTTCCTAGGATATTTAAGGTGTAATGAAGTGGGGGTTCTTG
This sequence comes from Balaenoptera acutorostrata, assembly GCF_949987535.1. Classification (NCBI taxonomy): domain Eukaryota; kingdom Metazoa; phylum Chordata; class Mammalia; order Artiodactyla; family Balaenopteridae; genus Balaenoptera; species Balaenoptera acutorostrata. The sequence goes on along the minus strand of NW_026645671.1, from coordinate 2,923 downwards.
TCCACAGAGCAGCCCTAAACTTTGGGGTGCCTGTGTCTTGCTGATTTTTAGTTTTCCCAATTTATACGCCCATGAGTGGAAGTGCCCTATGCTCTCCAAGCTGTGTTTTTAGATGTTTCAGAACACACCGTACACTTCTCCGGAGTGCCTGTTGGCAATTTACATCCCACCCATCAGCGTAGCAAGGCTCCCATTTCTCCATGGCCGGTCCTGCATTTCTGGTTTGGACACTTTTTTCCCCATGGCCCTTTTGCCCGCTGGGAAGCGAGACTTCTTTGGAGCGCTGATTGGCCTTTCCAGGTTGCTTGGTTGGCCAAAAAGGGCGTATGCGTTTTTTCCTGAATATATTCAGGAAAAAACGCATACGCCCTTTTTGGCCAAGGGCATCATTGTCCACGTTTTGCCGCTTTTCATGTGCTTTCAAGGCGATTCGAATCTACCTCCTGAAATCTGTTTCCTGCAATTCTGCCTTGCTTTCAAAGCCTCTTCGTTGCCTTCCCTTAATATATTTGTGGACGAGAGGTATCATTTAAAACTCTGCAGGTTTGTGAATTGCAGTGCCCCTGAGCTCCATTTTTCAACTCGCTTTTTTGGGAGCTGGCCGCCAAAGCGCAGGATTGCTTCAGGCCCTCTTCTGGTTCTGGGGGGCAGGCTGAGCTTGTGCTTAATTCTTCTTCCTGATGGGAAAATAGAGTGACCTGTGCCTGTCCCAACACCTAGAGCTAGTCTCTCATTGGTTCCCCCTCTTCCCCTTCATCCTCAGGACAAATTGCAACCTGTACGGAACAGGAGGTTAAAGGTGCTGATTCTCCAAGGAGGGAGATGGCTAGTAAATCGGCTGGAATGGCGAACCCGAGCAAAGGAGATGAGAAATGAGGTGCGTTTTAGAAACCTTTCCCGATCACACGGTGTACCATCTTCTGGGTTTCTCATGCCTGTTTTCGACGTAGGAAGATGCCCTTGAACCTGGAGATTTGGGACCCATGGGATGGGTACCATGCAGTATTACTTGAAAGGGTCTGCGTTGGCTCACCCAACCTCACCGAACCTCTCAGCCCCAAGAGTGTCCACCCTTATGTCTCAATCAGCTGTGGGTCTAGATATGGTCAATCCAGGTTGCATCACAGCCCCTGAACGAATTTTGTAAGAATTTCTCTCTCTTTCACTGTCTTTGTTTCACGGGTTTTGAAAAGTAATTTATTTTTATAATGGGGTTTAGCTGCTTTTCACGGCTGTGTTTATGCCGCTTTACACCCCCTTGACTCACTTACAGAGAGATATCAATACATAGGTTTGAAGATTCTTACTAGTCAGATATATTCTTGTGCGGTGAATAGGGGGTGTTGAGTCCAGTTCACTGAAAAAGGAATAGGTCTTGTCTCTTACATATTGGGTTTATGGAACGGTATCGGAGCTAATTTGAAACCCTTGTTTTATGCATCACCCCACCTCACCTTTCCCGTTCAGCAGCCATAGTGTGTTTCCTAAACGTGGGACTCTGTTCTGTTTTGCAATTCAGTTCAAGGGTAGCGGTTTTTACATTCCCTCTAGAAGTGATATCTTATGATAAGTGTCTTTTTCTGTGTGACTTATTTCACTTAGAATCGACGTACCTAAATCCACTCATCGTGCTGCTACTAGCCTTATGACGTTGATTTCATGGCTGAGTGATATTCCATTGTACATGAGGACCACAACTTCTTTATCCATTTTTCTCTTTCCTAGGATATTTAAGGTGTAATGAAGTGGGGGTTCTTGTCCACAGAGCAGCCCTAAACTTTGGGGTGCCTGTGTCTTGCTGATTTTTAGTTTTCCCAATTTATACGCCCATGAGTGGAAGTGCCCTATGCTCTCCAAGCTGTGTTTTTAGATGTTTCAGAACACACCGTACACTTCTCCGGAGTGCCTGTTGGCAATTTACATCCCACCCATCAGCGTAGCAAGGCTCCCATTTCTCCATGGCCGGTCCTGCATTTCTGGTTTCGACACTTTTTTCCGCATGGCCCTTTTGCCCGCTGGGAAGCGAGACTTCTTTGGAGCGCTGATTGGCCTTTCCAGGTTGCTTGGTTGGCCAAAAAGGGCGTATGCGTTTTTTCCTGAATATATTCAGGAAAAAACGCATACGCCCTTTTTGGCCAAGGGCATCATTGTCCACGTTTTGCCGCTTTTCATGTGCTTTCAAGGCGATTCGAATCTACCTCCTGAAATCTGTTTCCTGCAATTCTGCCTTGCTTTCAAAGCCTCTTCGTTGCCTTCCCTTAATATATTTGTGGACGAGAGGTATCATTTAAAACTCTGCAGGTTTGTGAATTGCAGTGCCCCTGAGCTCCATTTTTCAACTCGCTTTTTTGGGAGCTGGCCGCCAAAGCGCAGGATTGCTTCAGGCCCTCTTCTGGTTCTGGGGGGCAGGCTGAGCTTGTGCTTAATTCTTCTTCCTGATGGGAAAATAGAGTGACCTGTGCCTGTCCCAACACCTAGAGCTAGTCTCTCATTGGTTCCCCCTCTTCCCCTTCATCCTCAGGACAAATTGCAACCTGTACGGAACAGGAGGTTAAAGGTGCTGATTCTCCAAGGAGGGAGATGGCTAGTAAATCAGCTGGAATGGCAAACCCGAGCAAAGGAGATGAGAAATGAGGTGCGTTTTAGAAACCTATCCCGATCACACGGTGTACCATCTTCTGGGTTTCTCATGCCTGTTTTCGACGTAGGAAGATGCCCTTGAACCTGGAGATTTGGGACCCATGGGATGGGTACCATGCAGTATTACTTGAAAGGGTCTGCGTTGGCTCACCCAACCTCACCGAACCTCTCAGCCCCAAGAGTGTCCACCCTTATGTCTCAATCAGCTGTGGGTCTAGATATGGTCAATCCAGGTTGCATCACAGCCCCTGAACGAATTTTGTAAGAATTTCTCTCTCTTTCA